>NC_052614.1:25251374-25390545 GCF_016545825.1 Eucalyptus grandis | reverse complement strand
TTCTCCTCTCTCCAGAAAACATTCTGTAATTTATATCTACACTAAAAAAAATGATCTATGCAGCTCACTAGTGCTAGTGTAACATGGAGACATCAACGTCAGTGTCTGTTTGGATCACCGAATCCCAAAACAAACAAATCCAGGAGCAAGTTGGCCATGAATAGAACACTGTCCAAGGAAGCTCATCCTATCTTCAAGCCACAGAGCATACCTTGTCTGCAAGTAGAATTAAGAATGGAATATTATAAACCAGTTCTAAGGTGAAACCACATTGCTTGCTGTGGCAGACAAATTTAGAAGAGCCAAGAAATCAGGGTTCAAAAGACATGCTTTAAGACAGTTTGAATATAAAAATGAATATAAAAATCCACTGTAGTGTAGCATTTTCCTGATATGGCCCCAAATCACTTTCAATGAAATCAAAGAAAAAGATGTGTATGTGAGTCAATGAGAGAGAGAGAGAGAGAGAGAGAAAGCATGTCTGGACAAATTGTTTCAGGGCAACAGTTTGTCAAATGAGCATAGGAATCAGAACATTGAAAATAGTGATCACCTTGTCTAATGCTACTGCAACAAAGACGATTGTCATCTATATATGTTGCTTGAAGACCCATCATCCAAGATCCGACTGATATATCGTCATGAGCATAAGTCTTCAGCGATGCGCTGCTTTCAACAAAGTAGTGGATTAAATACTTAACTGAAAAATCTTAACTAGGATCAGTTTGGATGAACAAAGAACAGTGCAGCACTCAACCTGAAACCTAGTCTATTCCTCATAATAATAAATCTCTTTTGCTAGTAAATTTCAGCACACTATGCACTGCTCTGTTTTTTGAATCTACTCAAATTCTTGGTACTTTGTATGCTCAATTTGAGCATATAATTGAGCATACAAAGTACCATGAATTTGTTTGATTCTATCTTGAATATGTCATCCCAATTATCAAAGGATAATGGCTAGTTTTCTTAAAGTATTAACATCAACCAATCCATGGTTCCTCCTATGAATACCTTCAAGTATTTGAAGGAAGCTGTTGATCAGTCTCTCTACTGATAATGTAACAAATCATACTACCAACATAACCTAAGCTACAGTTTCACAAATGATTTGCATCAAAGTCATTCTCCGTCCAGCTTGTCCTGCTAATTATTGATAACTAACCTGTTTACATTGATATACTGCGCCAGATTTTTTGAGAGTATAAGCAGTGAACCCGATGCATGCCGGAAATACCTGCGTAGGGAAGTTTGATCAGTCAAATATAGACACAGCCAAAGCAATCAATAGATCATGTGACAATGGCGATCATCCTCCACCGGTGATAACAAAATTGAGAGAGCAATGTCTGGAATGACAATCTATGCAAGAAACCATAATCAGAGGAAGAGATCAAAGTGATGAATGATGATGATGATGATGATGATGATCAGAGGAAGAGACATGACTCAGTAGAGTTTTTCATTTTCATAAAAGCGAAGAGATTGCTCCATAACATTGCAGTGTTCTCTTGTCCAAAGTTTTAGATGCTTACGACTTTTCATCTCCAAACTTCCACCAATCAGGTTCATACCAAGGCTTTCCCCTGAGATTAAGAAAAATAAAAGCTAAGTTACTCAGGCCTCAATAGGTACCGTGGAATGTTACAGAGTGCAACCAGGATCCACATCCAGTACACAATCCACTGGCATGCAAAGGAAGATATGATAAAATTGTTAAAGAGGTACAAAACACAAAATTTGTAATTATGCATGCCTAAGTGCTATTGTGTACATCTCAGCTATAAAATTATCAATTCCAAGCAAATAGAACATTAGACTAGAAGCGAAATATTAAGCATGAGAATGGGACTATGCTAAGATGTTATGAAGTGTATACTCTTCTGTAATCACGGTTCCTGATTTCATGCACCCAATGTAAGCACCATCTTGACCACGACGGCGATCCAGCATTTCGATTAACCCCTCTAGCAGATGCAAAAATAAGTATCATTAGTCTTGCACACTCTGCAGGTTTAGCAAACGGTATTTCCAGATGAATGATGGCTAGATAAATCATTGAAGCACCAGAACTTTACCCAAATCAAGGTTAATATTGTCATCAACTTTCACATAGTGCTCTGCATCCCACATTTGAACTGCAGTACTAAAGAAGAACTTAGCTTTCTTGGGCAACTCTTCTTGAGCTTCCTCATGTCCTTCCTATGAAGCAGCAAAGGAAAACACATGTTCATAATCCATGATTTGCTTGTTTGGCCAATATAGTCAAGATTAGAGTCTGCCGTGCAAATTATCGAATGAACATCCAGTTTAGAACAATTTAGTAACAGCTAAACTTTTATTGTCACACATTTATAAGCTATTGCATCTAAGAGTTTTAACCACGACCTATTCATCATTAGAGAAAAGTCATGAATAACGTACAACTTCATACAGCAATCTGATAACCAAAGAACAGTATCAGAATCATATATCTCTTCGTTTAATCCAAGGTAAAAAGTTGAACAACTTAAATTGAGCAGCCAGGAAATTCTTTTTGCTTACGAGGATCAAGAAATCTTTAGTCGTGCGATTTTCCTCGTCAATATTGCGATCTAGGCTGTCGCCTCGATTAGCACTGCCAATTTCAAGACAATAAATGAACAAATTCGTGCAAAAAAGCAGTTGGATAAAAGGAAAAGTAGGGTTTAAGAGCATGGGAAAACCTCCGACCAATTACAAAACGTATAACAATTCCTCTTTCCTCAAGCTTTCTCAATGCATCACCTGAAAAATATCATAAGAACATTAACATAGATTGTCTAAAAGTCGAAGAACATTATGATCAATCATGCATCAATTGTGACGGACATGGTCAAAGGGACAACTCTTCACACAAGACACTGACGTGCCCATCAAAATTCATAACAATAACTAGAGGAGAGATGAAGCTTTATGCAAGAGTTTAATCTAAGCATCTTCAGACAAGATCATTTAGAGTTGATGGCATCCTGTGGGTCAAGATAAGTCATTACCATCACCCTAAATAACTGGCCACCATATATCAGTACGCCACAGTTTAATTTCATCTTGTTTATGAAAGTATGGATACAGACAAGAACACCTCTACATAATACTGAGAAGCATTCTAGAGGTCTGTAATTCGATTAATGAAAGTTTAGAAAAAATCCATCAGATGCAGCCGCAATAGTTGCGAATGTCCCTTAAGAAGCTCAATGCACCGGTTAATCCTCATGTTTAATATAGTTATCCCACTTTCAATTCATGTCAATTAGAAACTAAGAGGAAAATGTCCCCCAAGAAGCTTTACAGAAGTTGGAACAAAAGCTATCTTATGAGCCATCATACAGTCAGGAAAAGGTAAATTTCCTGCAAGAAGCTTCACAGAAGATCCCCCAAGACTATTCTTGTGTTCAATATATCCTTCGGTTCTTTGCGCCAGTAATGCAGGACACAAAGCCCGACCATCTGACCAGCACATTCAACCATATCTCACAAAACTTAAATGCTACCAGTTTCCATATCGATAAATGGGTTTAAAATTATCAAAAGATCTCTGCAAAAGCATGCACTCACTTTAAACCTGACCCCACAAGAAGATAACCCACATACATTGGCACAAGTTATTTAGCCAACCCACTATTAGCTGTATGATTTATGCTGCTGCTATTCGCAGATACCCTGGTCCCATTACTTGTCATAACAACACGTGGCATGGTGATAAACAACCTGACACACAGTGTTTGTGACCCTTAAATAAGCAGGCTTTCTCCTGTTATACTGGCAGTCAGGGAAAAGGCACCAAAAGATTCATGGAACCCATGAATGATGAAAAGCATAATAACATGTGGCATGGAAATAAACAACCTGACACACTGCATTTGTGACCCTTAAATAAGCAGGCCATCTCCCTTTTTACCAATGGTCAGGAGAAAAGATCCAAAAAATTCATGGAATCCATGAAAGAACAATGAGCAAACCATGCTACCATAAGAAACGTAATAGATACCCAATAAAATATTCAAGCAGCTAGAAGTCCATGATTAATCATAACTCAAGATACCTTTAGGCATCCATGTCCCTCTAAACACATTTCTCTTTAAACGACTGCCAAATCCAGTATAAACACCAATCACAGCAAGAAGCTTTTGACCAGAAGCAGTGTTGCTTTTCTGAATCTGGTTTTTGAGGTACCCCTGACTCTTAGCTAAAGTTAATTCCATCTCAGCTTCAACGATTCTTCTCTCCAGATCTCTAACATGCAGGAAAAAAAAAATTTAAATGAAAACAGACAATATGTGCATAGGTAATGTTTCAATTACACCTGTCGACGGAATTAATATAGTGAATTTAATGAAAGCATAATAAGGGGCATACTTGCATCCCAGGACTGCCAATTTGTCTTCGAGTGACAGTACTTTTGGCCTCTGCAAAGGTAAATACACAAAGCACCTTAGAATAGATACCAAGGAAATAAATCTCAACTACTAATTGCAGCTTGATAAGCAGAACAAAAATACAAGTACTTTTAAAGAATTAATTTTTTGTTTTGTCCACATGTGAAGAGTGTGAACATTTACAGGAGGACACAACTATAGTAAAATTGAAGATGCAAATCGAAGACTAGAGAGCAGCAAAAAAAAGAAGCATTAGAAACACCTTGTCCAAGTTCTTACTGAGAAGATTAGTCAGCAATTTCCTGTTCTCCGCATCTTGCCACAACCTAAGCATCCAATTAAAATATTAACCTTCATTAACATGATTCACAGCCATATATTTGCATTCATCAAATAAGAGCTTGATTTCACATTTCCATCCATAGCTATCTAACCTACATCTTTGAGAACATTATGACATATATGGAAATAATATTCATCAGAGTACCATCTCAACCGGTGTCTTGATGTCCTCTTTTTTCCCTAGTCCCAACCCAACCACACGATTCAAATCGATTCATTTGCAAACCATTCGACTCATATGTGCAAACAGGACATTCAAAAGTGTTGTGTGACATGGCTCATTCCCATTCGATCCCCACGTGGTTCTCAGTCACAACTTGTGACTCAACATTTAGTGCAATTCCCAGAAAAATTCCTACTTCATAGATCAACAGGGTCTAGCCTATTTGACTGATCATGAGTTCAGCAAGTTAAACTTGACTAGATCAATTTCCATCACATCCTAGTCTAACGTATGCAAAACAGCCTAAAGATTCAAGGGCCTTCGAGGAAATTACACTCTTTGTCGACAGTCTAGTAATACGTCTCCTAAGTACCCATAATTACAAAGACGACAGTGAACAAAAATGCCGATTTTGCTTCAACAAATAGCGCCCCCAAACCTAGCCCAGCTAATTCAAACATGCAACTCAATTCAAAGCTCAAATGCCGATCGACCAACCGAACCCGAACAGCCCAATTCCTTCAACCTAGCCAAGCCCAAGAGATCAAAAACCCAGATCACACAGCACAGTCGTTCCCTTTCCAGATCCCAAACAAACCGAAAATTCCCATTGGCGAAACCGGGTAAGTTCCCACTCGGGAGACAGCTCGGGCAGCGATCCGGGCGAACCCACTACGCGAAATCGCAATCGAACTACGAAAAATTCCGCGGCAGCCCGAAATGCCGGGGATAACCCCGAGGCGCTTGCTCGCCGGGCGGAGAGTCTTGGAGAAACGAACCTGCCGGCGACGTAGAGCCAGGCGACGCAAGAGAAGAAGGCCATGACGATGGAAGGGCGCGAGGTCTGGAGGGGCTTCGATCTCCACCGCCGCTCCGCCTTCACGGTGGTTGGCAATCCCTCCATCCGCAACCGAAACCCCACACCCAACCACAGACACAGAGAGAGAGAGAGAGAGAGAGAGAGGTTTCAGGTGTGTATAGGTGTGTATATATATATGTGTGTGTGTGTGTGTGTGTGTGTGTATGGGCGACTGCGTATGGCGATTGAGGAGAGAAGAGAGGATTTTCGTTTGGGGAGAGAGATCGAGGAAGGAGACGACGACTGCGAATTTGAAGAAATGGAGAGTTTTATGTTTTTGGTGTGGAAGAACTTTTTTTGAGTTTCGGTTTCTGTTGGACTTCGGGGGAGACTTTTTGTTACTTCTGGGACGAGGCAATTTGCTCGATTTGTGTAAACGTGGTCTTTAAAATAATATTTTTTTTTATATCAAATGTTAATTAGGTGCTTGCATTTTTGAATTTGTGCAGTACCGATCCATCTGTCGACAGCGGAAGTATATTCGCATCGGCGCCACGTCGTCCCATAATCTCAAATAATTGCCGTATGGACTAAAAGATTATGTAGAAAGGGCGAAAAGTAGAAAACGTTAGGGGCCATCACCGCAAATTTGATTTTCTGGATGTTCTTTTTTTCTTAATATATATATATATATATATATATATATATATATTGTATAATTTCAATCTTTTGAGTTTGAAGAATCACGCACCCAGGATGTTGACGTGACAACTAATGGCGATATGATCTACTCCGTGTGATTTTTTTAATAGAATGACTAATTATCATAGATAAGAGAAGTTTAAAAGACTGGATTATGCACAAAATGACAATGTATAAATCGAAAAAGTTCAAGGACTTTCGTACCATTATCCTTTGCTTATTTTCTTTTTTTCTCTCTAGAACCAAAAAAAAAAGAAGCCGTGTGGTTACTTTTTTTTTTTTCAAAAACAAACTTGTTCCTCAAAATAGATTTGGAATAGAATGAAGAAGTAAAAAATAAATAGTTTTTTTTTTGTTTCCGTAAACAATTTTTAGAATCAAGCAATTTTCTTTGTTTTTCTTTTCTTTTCTTCTTTTCCTTTTTATTCTCATTCTTCCTTAACCAATTGCACAACCTCGGTGATGGCTGGTGGCCTCGTCAGCCCAAGCTTCGCCCAACCGCCCGTAAGGCTCCCCCGAGGCCGGCTAAACGAAGGAGAAGAAGAAAAGAAAAAAGAGAAAAAATGTAATAATTTTACTAAATAATTACAAGAAAATGATTTGGACTAGAAATTTTAAAAATAGTAAGTGCCAAACACATTTTTATATAGGGAATAGAAATTTTATATAGTTACTGTCAAGCGCCTTTAAATGTCCAGAAATTTGTTCGGGAACAAAATCAAAACAACTATTTCTATTTCCAAGAACAAAATAGTTACCAAAAGTATCTTATGAGACTAAGCATATGTGACATCAATCTATTTATTGGAGGATGACATGGCCAAGGATGATTGCTAAGTCAACCAAAATGGTTAGCCAAAATCTCTACATAACTATGCCGTGCAACATCTCTCGGCAATGTAGCAACGGGTGCATCTTCCCAGCCAAAACAATGTCGTTCAAATTAGATGTCTAGTTCTCCTTTTCTCTCTCGAAAATGTAGAGTCTCTCTCTACCATATGGTAGTTTTCATCTTCCTTCTAAACCTAATACTCAGTCTCTCCAAAGTTTTGGAGCTCCGTCGTTTACACCCATGGATCACTCGGTTGGGCATTACCACCACCCTTTAGCTCAGTTTCCCCTTTTTTCACCCTCTCTTCCAAACCCTATCTTCCCTTAGAATTATAATTTCCTCTTTCTCTTCTCGCATAGTTTCGAATTGATCTTCGCTATCTGTCTTTGCATGTCTCAAATCAGTCCTCTTCACGGTTGTTTAGTAGCTCCACATATGACCGCTCTAGTCTCCAACCTATTTATGGATCCCCCTGTTTTGAAGTTCTCCCCTAGATGGACAATACGGAGCAGGATGCGGAGGCTCGGTTAGCTACTCTATGCAATCGATTAGGCCGGCTGTGGTCTGCCCAGGAGATTGATGTTTGGGACGAAGAACTCCCTATGGAGAAGATCGATGAATGTCGGTTGATTCTAGTTGGGAGAATTCTAGGTAATCCCTCAATTAACTTTACCGCTTTTCAGAACACGATGAAAAGAGCTTGGCGCCTTGACCAAGTTGACATCTCTCAGTGAGAAGCAGGTCTTTATGTTATCAAATTTAGTTCGGAGGGTGAAAAACAAAGAGTACTAGAAAATGGCCCCTGGTTATTTTCGACCAACTTGGTCATACTCAAGCCTTGGACCCTAAACATACCCCTACATTGCTATAATGTTAATACGTTTGCTTTCTGGGTGCAAGTTTTTGGGTTGCCTTTAGAGAGATGTATAGAGCAGTTACTAAGTAAAGCAGTTCGTGATGTTGGCAAGGTTCTCGACGTCAAATTTGAGGTGAAAGAAGGATTGATATTCAGGGCAGGGAGAGTAAGAGTAGAACCGAATCTTCATGAACCTCTAAAATCGAGCAAGCTTATTCGCGTGGCAGGAAAAAAACATATGGCTTGATTTCCATTATGAACGTTTACCATATTATTGCTACTCTTGTGGTGTTCTCGGTCACTATGCATCCTATTGCAATAATATCCCATATGATGAGGAAAAATTTGAAGGGAGGGACAAGATGTATTACGGACAATGGTTACGGGCTGAAGTCAAGGAACATAGCCCTTTTTGGTAGGCTTTCTATGAACTGAAAACATCTCAAGATGATATCGAATAGACCGTACTTGAAACTCCTCAATTAGGGTTGCTCTTACTCCCTGCTGCACAATGCGACATTAGCAAACATCATGTTCCTATGAACACTCAGAGAGCTTCGAATATTAAAACTTCAACAGCAGACTTTTTCCCCAAATCCCCCCAAGTTGATGTTCTGAACAAGATGATTCCCCCCATACCCCTTGCATCGGCAACAAAAACAGATGTCCAAGACCTTACAGCTGCACCATCATCTTCCAAAAAATCAAAAAACCTAGATTGCAGACCAAGACTTCTCCGGTAAAGATATGCTCCCTACGAGTCATGCCTGGTTCTATCAAACTCTCTACATGAAAGTCATTTGTTGGAGACTCCTATATTTGAGGCCGAAAGGGCTACTGATTGGGCTGTGGTGGCTTGCCCGATAAGCCACCGTTTGAAAAATGAAAATCCTAAGCTAGAACTATCAGGGATTGGGCAATTCTTTGACAGTTCAAGCTCTAAGAGCCTTAGTGGCTCAAGATTGGCCCATATCATCTTTTTGATGGAGACTAGGAATCAGGAACCCGTTATTAAGCAAATCCAATGGAGGCTAAATTATGACAACAATTTTGTGGTGAATCCCCAAGGTTTGGTTGGAGGGATGGTTATGTTCTAGACAGATCAAATCTCTCTTACTATTAATGATTGTGACTCGCACTTTATTGATACAGTTTGCTCTGAAGATAGTAGTGCAAATCATATGCGTCTTGCCCGTTTGCATGCCCCGGTGGTATATTCTCAGAGACAAAATTTATGGGTAGACTTGAGGCACCTTAGCCACTTTAATTATCTTCCCTGGGTGTGTATTGGGGATTTAAACGAAATCTTAAATCATTGGGAGAAAGTTGGCAAAAGACCAGTTCAGACATACCGGTTGCACTCTTTTAGGGAACTACTACATGATTGTGCTTTGATGGATCTCGAAACAAAGGGCTGCGCATATACTTGGGTAAATAATAGAAGCGGAAAGGAAGTAATTAAAGAAAGACTGGATCGAGCTTTGTGTACTATTGAGTGGCGATTACATTACCCAGAAGTGTTGGCTTTCCCTACCATAGGCTCGGATCATAGTCCGATTCTTTTAACTACCAAATCCAATATAATAAGAAGGAGAAAGACCTTTACCTTTGAATCCTATTGGCTACAAGATGCAGAGTGTCATGAAGTGGTATCCGAATCTTGGACAGCTTTGTTGACACCTAAATTTTTGCCCAAAAATATTTCATGTTAAATTCTTGCATATAGATTATTTAGGCATTTAATATAGTGTTTTAAATGGAATATGTTTTTACTTTAAAAGAAAATTGAAAAAAAAAAGATTAAAAAAAAAAAGTTGGGGCCAATGATCTAAATGTGACTAGTCAAGCCCAGAAGGTCGATTGGAATTCAAATGGCAAGTTGGGGCCAAAATGCAATTTCCAAAAGTTGAGGGACCAATTCGCAAATTTTGCAAAATTTGCGCCCGAGCCCGTAAATCATCATCTTGGTCACCAATTAAGTTGAAATTGAATTTGGGCCAACTTGAATCAATCAAATCGAGCCAAAAAGACCAAATTTGCCTTGAATTGGGTATTTTTGGATAAGAAAATGGCTAAGTTTGAGGGACTTTCTTGCAAAATTGGGTGGGCACAATTGCAAAATTTGGTTGAGATCTTAAACTACTATACATTTACTTTCTAATTGATCAAAAACCGCAGCCAAATTGATGGATTAAAGCACTCAAACTAGTTACCAATACCCAGCCCACAATTAGGTCTTAATTCGGAGCTGCTAAGTAGGCATATTAGCGGCCCCACCATATCCTCCTCACCTGCCCAACCAGCCCGATCTCTGCACGTGATGGAAGACCATCATTGGTACTGAAATTGGATGAAAATTCGCCAGGGATAAGCTGCTGCCAACACTGGAAAATCGCAGCAAAACCTGCACACTCAACAGCTGTAGAATTGAAAAAAATTGGCTAAGTCAGAGAGTGGGTGAAGTAGCCCTGTTGACAGGCCTGGTAGGTGGACAAAAGGCTGACCCAAAATCCTCTAATTCAGGGGATAAGATCACGGAAGCAAGGTCTTTCGAGGGAGGAGAGAGAGGAGACGAGAGGGAGAGGAGAGAGCTCGGAATTGCTCCCCAAAAGACACCTTCAGAAGCAACTCCAGAAAAGAAACCCAGAAATTCCAGATCTACCTTTGGAGAGAAAAGTGAGATTTTCACAACCCTTCAACCAAAATTAGCCAAAACCTTCAACTAGAGAGTGAACCTTCACTCAAATATCTTTCCATCCATATGTCGCACGTCCTAAATGGAGATCGGAAAGGCCTCCTAACGCCCCCCCGAAAGACACCCTCTAGGCGGGCCAGGAAACACTGAAAATTTTTCTAAGTGTTGAGCCCAGTTGGTCACAAGTGATGAAAAGGCAGTGTTTTTTGAGAAATTTGAGAAACAAATGAGGAAAATATTGGCTTCTACCCCAAACTAGAATACATATATTTTGGCTTGGTGTCAATTTTTCCAACAAAAGACGTCTTGAAGTCTAATTAAAGAGGTCAACGAAAACCTTCGTTGTCAGTTCTTCTTTTCTGCAGATCTCATTTCCAGTTGAAGAAGCCAACTTCCACGTGCTTCCAGAGGACAATTTCTCGGTTTCCTTGGCCAAGAACCACTTGAAAAGGAAACTAGGAAGTAAGTTAAGCATCCTAGATGTACGTATTTTTGAGTTTGAGCATGTTTTGATCATGAAAATCAAGAGGGAAACCAGCCCGGAAAACTGATTTCTGAGGTTGAAATTCTTCTAAGTGTTTGAAATCTCTTCAAGAGTGTTGCATGTGTGCTTCTTGGAGAGGTCGTTTTGATGTTGTTCGGTGAGTCATTCTCTGTGATGTTTATTGCATTTGAAGCTCATGTTACCTACTTTCACTCGGATCAATTAATGTTTCCTTTAGATCTCGTATGCGATGAGTGTCGGGCCTTGAATATGGGCATGTAACCTGTTTGTTTGACTTGGGTTCAAACCCAGATTTGCAAAATCAGTTCAAACCCGTGTATTTGAGGATGATTTTAGCTTGGTTCTAGTGTTTTTTTAGCTATGATTTCTATCTAATCTTGTTCTTTGTATGTGGTAGTATAATCTTAATACTTTATTTCCACATGAGATTGCTTATGAGTAGAGATTGAAGGCTGCAAACATGGCTCGAGGAGGCTATTGGGGCTAGTTTAATGCACACCAAGTGTTCGACAAAATGCCCAAACTAAGCTTCGATCTTGAAACGGTCGATTTGAGCTTGATTATCGTGATATTCATGTGCTGTGTTACTCCATGTTAGCATAGATCGGTTTAAGGAATTATTATTATTTAAAAAAAAATTTTAAAAATAGAAAAATATCAAAATTTCAAAAATATCAAAAAAATGTTAGATAGCATCAAATTAGGATATAAATGACATATATGAAATTTTCCTAATTTTAAAATGTCATTTTCCTAATTTAATGCTATTTTGGTATTTTATAACCATTTTTGTAAATAATTCATTTTGCGTAGATTAAAACTATTTAAAGTAATTTCATGCATATAGAGTAATTGCATGCATATTTGAATTCTCATTTTGCTCATGGGGTCCTGTCCTGGGGCGTGATAATAAGGCCATGTAATATTATTCGCTCGACTTGTATCGGGTTTACCTTTTCCGCGTTTATTTTCAAGTCATTTCAATTTCTTAGATGTTTACTTACGCGTCGCTTTTCATTAATTTGAGTTTACATTTCTCTTTTAAATTATGTTAGGATTAGTCTAGACATTAAAAAAAACTACAAAAACATTTGCATGGACACTTGGTGGTTTCATAAAGATTATAATTGGTAATCAAGAATGTGTGGCCATTTAGATAAATAAATTTCCAAGTTAGTGGTACCGCAAGGGCGCTAATAGAAACATTGGCGTAAACAAGTCCCCGTTCCTAGAAATCTCTGGTTGCGTAGGAATCGAGACACCACTCCGTGTCTCGATTGGTTTCTAGCCGACCCCAATAGGCTAGTGGCGACTCCTAGAAATATTTAGGTTGTTAAGAATTGAAATATGAAATCCAACGTTGCGCGAGGTATGGGCTTGGGAGAGCCCGCGCCTAATTTAGGGCCATTGGTCCGCTTCTTTAGGCAAATAACCCTAAACCTTCTTCCTTTTCCCCCGGATGAAAAAAAAAGAGGTTGTGACAAGCTTCATCACTTAACAACTCCATCATCTCACAGTAGCTAAGGGCCACAACAAATGCGCTGGCCAAGTGGAACAAATTAAAATTCACTTAAGGTCATCATCAAATACATCTTTTGTAGTAGCAACTTCAACATTGTATAAATCAACCTGTTTGCAATTATGACAAAGACCAGATCACTCCTTTGAAGTAGAAAATTTAGAATATATGGTCACAAGAAGAACAATACTGGGCGATGCACTCTAGGATTAATTGGATGAGATGGGGGATAGAAACTCGAAATATTTTCATATAACCACCATACAAAGGTGAAGAAGAAACAAAATCAGCATCTTAAAGGATGAAAATGAGGAGTGGATCCCTTAGCTAGAGCAGGTGAAGCATGCGACCCTTACTTTCTTAAAAAATTTTACACTTCAGTAGGACAACACAACTATAGACCTATTTTAATGCAATATCCTCAAGTAGTTTCAGTAGTAATGGATACACAATTAACAACAGCAGTTATGCAGAGGAAGTAAAGACCACATCATTTCAATTAGGAGCCACACGAGCACCAGAACCTGATGGTTTGAGTGGATTATTTTACCATAGTCATTGGGACATAATACATGACGATGTGTTCAATTCAGTTCATAATTTCTTTACTATAGGTGTGATGCTAGCTTGATATTAACAGAATAGCCATAACTTTGATCCCCAAGATACCAAACCCTGAGAGGTTAGATCAATTTCATCCTATTAGCCTATGTAATTTTATTTACAAGATTATTTCAAAGGTTTTGGTGAATCGCTTGAAGCATTGGCTATCGGAGCTGATTTCCAAAGAACAAAATGCCTTTGTATTAGTCAGACAAATACAAGATAATATCCTCATAGTTCAAGAGGTTCTTCATCAATTAAAGATTAAAAATAGGAAGAAAAAATTTCAGGGGGTCTTGAAATTGGATATGCATAAAGCCTATGATAGGGTGGAGTGGGATTTTTTGGAAGCTTATCTATGTCGAATGGGATTTCAAGAGAGGTGGGTAAATTGGCTGATGTAGTGTGTTACTACGACCTCTCTAAGTGTGAAACTCAACAGCGAACCTCTTAGTTATTTTCAACCATCACGGGGACTCAAACAAGGCGATCCTCTCTCCCCCTACTTATTTATTTTGTTAGCAGATATGTTGTCCACCCTCATCAAGCAAGCTATTGACATGGGCAATCTATAGGGAATCAAACTTAATAGGTGGTGTCCTACTTTATCCCATTTATTCTTTGCTGATGATGCTATCTTTTCCCTTGATGGTACACTCGGGAATGCCAAAACTTAGCAAACATCCTACAACGGTATTGCCTAGCTACAGGTCAAGAAATAAATAGGAACAAATTTGGTATGTTCCTAAGTAAAATCTACCCTTAGCCTCTTAAGATAAACATGGCATAAGAATTAAGGGTTTCACTGTTAAACAAAACAGGCAAATACCTAGGCATACCTTCTGATTGGGGATCATCTAAAAAAGACATGTTCACTTGGATTCTAGGATGAGTAAATGCTAAATTAGAGGGGTGGAAAGCAAATCTAATATCTAAAAGAGGGAAAGAGGTTCTTTTGAAATCAGTGGTCCAGGCATTACCGCAATATGCAATGACAATTTTTAAAGTTTTTGTTTCTATATGCAAATCTGTAGAACAAAAAATAGCAAGGTTCCGGTGGTAAAAATAGATTTGGAATTCATTGGAAAAGCTAGGAAACTCTTAAAGAGAGAAAAGCTAGAGGGGGAATTTCAGAGACTTAATCTCCTTTAATAAGGCCTTATTGGGTAAGCAAGCTTGGCGTCTCTTTCAAAATCCTTCAACTTTGTGGTGCAGTGTTTTTAAGGGCTTATATTTTCCTTATACAAATTTATGGAATGCTGATAAGGGGTCTAGACCTTCATGGGGATGGCGGAGTGTTTTACTTGGAAGGGATTCTATCCGACAGTAGCTTCAATGGTAAGTTGGTAATGGTAAAATGATCACAACTAGAGAGGACAAATAGCTGTCTATGGGCATTCTAGGAGGACCAGCGGCTAGAGAAGAACTAAAACTAGTAGCAGATTTTCTTATTCCTGAGCAGAATAAGTGGGATGTCCATCTTCTAAATTTAACTTTTCATGAAGACATTGTCAAGGAAATACTCACTATAAAGCTATGGCTGGCTTCTACTGACGATAAACTTCTATGGATTGAAACTCATGATGGACTTTACACTGTGAAGAGTGGTTATCTTTTCATCCGGCAAATAGCATCCGGAGAGGTAACCTCTAGTGCATCTTCTTCTTATTAGTTACCTAGCAAGCTATGGAAGCAAATTTGGAAAACAAAAACAGCCCCAAAAATACACATTTTCCTTTGGTCGCTGTGTCAAAATGCGTTACCTACAAAGGACAACCTATTTCGGCGAAAAATTACCCCTGACCTTATCTGTAAACTCTATTAATCTAATACCCCCGAGACCCCTAAACATTTATTTATGTTTTGCCCATGGACTTATTATATATGGAGCCACCCCCAAGTGCAAATCAACATCTCACACTATAGAACACACTGCATAGATGCATGGCTAACTAATATAATAGAACAGAAGAGGCACATACCAGATTTTGAGATCATCATCGCTCTGTTATGGCAAACTTGGAAAGCTCGGAATCAACTTGTCTTCCGCCATCATTGTACCCATTTGGATCAACTAGTAGATACAACCCTTATTCAAGCACAAATCAATCTTACAACTCAGTAGTAGAAAACGAGCATTGGGAACACTTACCTAAACCCTAATCAAATATGGCAAGCACCAAATCCGGGCATCATAAAGGTGAATATTGATGGCGCCTTTGCTATCACATATAAGATGGGATCGATCGCCAACATTGCTCGTGACCACACTGGCAGAATGATTGGAGGATTTACTCAAAGCGTTCAAGCCACCTCTGCACTAGAGATAGAGATACAAACGATGTTATGCACACTTCAGGACCTCTTACACAAAGGCGAAACTGACGCTAACTTGGTGATTGAATCTAACAATCTCATCCTTGTGGAGACAATCAACCGGGGATGATCACCGCCATGGAATTGCCGTGCTATGTTTGCTGAATGCGTAGCTTTGATGACCTATTTTCCAACCCTAATCGTGAAGCATTGTAGAAGGGACGCCAATGCCCTAGCTGATTGGGCCGCGAAAGCCCATGGATGAGGATACCTCTCCCCAAACTGGGTCAATTCACCTCCTCAAATTATGTTGGACTTGCTGTGTAATGATGCCCTTGTTAAGGGTTGTTCTTTTTTCCCTACTTGAATGGAAATACACTTTCTTTCGACCAAAAAAAAAAAAAAAAAATATCTAGGGCTTCAAATCAAAATCAGATTTGAGTTGTGGTTGGATGGGGGGCGCTCATAAGGCAATGAGAAAATAATACCAACTTCATCACCCTCTTAGCGAGACCAAGAACAAGACCCTTTTCACCCTAAATTGGAGACACATAACAATGTGAAGATGGCCACATAAGTGGCTCTAAGAACTTATTTGTTGTGGTTCCTACTAAATAACTATTTAGGCATCACATTAGCATTACCTACTTAGAATAACAAGCTAAAAAGAATCAAATTGATTGCAAAAATTCAAAGATCTAAGCTCCATTTATGTCGCGAAAATAAATAATGGGGAAAATATTGTTTTAAAAATGATCATTTGTATTGCTTAAAATAATTAATTAATAAAAGATGATTTCATTATCAATAATAATTTATGTCTAATCATCTTCATGAACAAAAATATTTATTTGTTTATTCATTTTTTTAAATGATAGAAACGATCTTATTTAGGAAAAAAAATTTAATCATTCATTTTTTGTGAAACAAATGAAATCTTGAAACACATTAGGGGCCTACACAACCCGTGGGTTTTCTTTAATGAGAGGAAGCACGCACAAGCCAAGAAGCCACACACGGTGAGAAGCAAGCCATCATACGAAGGACAAAAGAAAGGACGCCATTGTTGTTTTATCATACGCAAGTGTTTTGCTTGAGCTTGAATATACGTGATTTTGTATTATGAGTTTATGTCTAAATCAAGTTATTTATTTATAAATACTTTAGATTTGGGCTTAAATCTAGATTTTGTAAAATATTCGAGTGTATGAGTGATTGTAACTCTAATTCTCCGATTAGTGAATTATTTGCCACTAATTCTTCCCATGAATGTAGGTATTAATACTCGGAACGAATCACGTAAATTTCTAATTTTTTTAATTTTTTTTTGTTATTTCTCCGATATTTTCTTTTTGACTTAATTTGCAAGATCTTGATGTTTCTACATAATTATTTTTACAACATTAGGTGATACGGTTTTGCTAATTTTGGAAAATAATCACTTCATTTAGCCCATGACATGTGTCCATATGGGTCCCACCTGTCATAATTTTTTTTTTAAATCTCTCTACTCTCTTTGGCTCTCTCTCTCTCTCTCTCCATTACATCTCTGTTTACTATCTTCCCTCTTCATCTTTTGTCCACTCCCCTCTCTCCCTTTGCAGCTGCAACTTCAAAGCTCAAACTCCATGGAAGCAAGCTTCACTATGAAGCCAGAGACGCTAGTCCTTGCACAATGCACTTCCCAATCCCAGTGTCTCGAGAGCAAGATGTCCAAGAGTTCCCACCACGTTTGGGGGGGGTTTCTGTGGATGGTGTCCTGATTGTGTAGTCCTAAAATCACATAACTTTCCATTATGTTTTGAATCTAGCAAGATGTTACTAACTTTGATATCCCTTTAGTTAAAAATAACAAAGCGAAAGAGAAAATTGCAAAATTTTATATATATTTCAATGTATGTAATAAAGAGTACATTAATCTATCTATAGGTTATATGATATGACTATCTAATACAATGTATCAATCAAGATATACACACAATCATAGGAAGACATATGTAATCTTGATAGATATAAAGAATCAACAAAATTTATCAAAGTATCTCTAACATTGAAAATTACTCTAGAAAAATCCCTAATTATGTCTAAACTCAATATGACTAAGTCAGCTTAACTTTGAAATCAAGTGAAACAATCTTTGATTGAGACTTGGCATATGAAGTTATGTTTGGCAATTGTTCATGGCGAAACTTTCAAATCTAGTTGGTCTTTAGATAGCAAGACCGGTGGTGGTGTTGGCTTTATGAAACAACAAGCAAAGTTTGAGAATCGGAAGGGAAACAGCAAGCGGTAAATGCAGCTAGCTTTGAACACAGTAACTAAGTGACTTAGCATATATGATTGGCATGGGAAAATAATTATTGAGCGACGCAACCTTTGTAGCTAGCCTTGAAAAGGAGCCACCTCTATGGAAAAAGCTTAATTGGGCAATGTGGTCAGTGCAATTAACATTGAAACATGACTATTATGGAATGAACTCGATTAAGTGCTTTCTCAAATAAGACTTGTGCTCACAAAGTATACAGTGTTGAGAGGTGATAATGCATTTATTTGGATGTGCAAGGGGATGGACTTATCTAGACATGCACTGGGTACTTGGGGGAATGTTATCCCGGTTTTCCACGAAGACCAAAGCCTTTAGTCACTGTTCGGACACCTCCGCTACTCAGCTTGGAAAATCGACACCATCATCAGAAGGGAATGTTAGAAATAATTAGGGATTTCTCTAATATAATTTCCAATGTTAGAGATATTTTGATAATTTTATTGATTCTACACGTCTCTCAAGGTTGCACATGTGTCACTCTTTGATTATGCATATATCTTAATTGATATGTTATCTTAGATAATCATATTATAAAACCTATAAATAGGCTTATCTACTCTTTGAACCACTTCTTGCTACGTTGATGGAGATTATAAAGGCCATTAGGCAGCACCTCTAATCACTCAAAGTCTTTGGCTCCAAGTGATGTTAGCTTTTGGTTTGTTATACTGGCACCTGTCAAAGCTTTCACTGGGCATGTAGTCATATCCCAACAGCCACATGACAACGATGGCCAGTACTCACGATCTCTGCAACGAATTCTCTCATTCCTAGCCTTGATACAAGAGAAACCCTCTTCCCTGCAATCTCAATTCTT
The DNA here is from genome assembly GCF_016545825.1 of Eucalyptus grandis. Classification (NCBI taxonomy): domain Eukaryota; kingdom Viridiplantae; phylum Streptophyta; class Magnoliopsida; order Myrtales; family Myrtaceae; genus Eucalyptus; species Eucalyptus grandis. The sequence continues at coordinate 25,371,673 of NC_052614.1, read as the reverse complement.
GAAGTGAGTAATGCCCCTCTATAAACCCGGCCAAATCCAGCAGCTCGTCATACCTCCTCGTTCCTGAATTCTTTTGTGGCTAGATAGAAATATTTGTACTTGAACCCATGAGGATTGTAGTCACGTTCCCAGTCCTCTAGAACCTTTGCAAATTTTCTCTTTCGTCTTATCAGATAAAACCACATTATAGATAGGCATTGACAGAAAGGACAACATGAAAGCCACACCAGCGGTCAGCAGATAGGATTTCTCCTCCTCACATTGGGTAGTACAGGAAACTGGGACAAAACCAGACTATGAGCTTGTCCATTTACAATAAAGCCCCTTCCAAGGATATAATGAGAAGTTTATAACGAGCATTTTGAGGATGAGAACACCACGTACATGGTCTCCTTGATGATCGGGGAGAGATCAATGGACAGAGATAAAAGGGGAGTCTTCAGTTTCTCAAAATTGCTAGGAGCTCACGTGACATTGATTGGCTTTTTCACACCTCCATAATCCGCCGGAACTTGCATAGCTTCGCCAGTAATCAGGCTCTTGTTAGTGAAGACTCCACCGGGACATCCAGTATATCCTGCAGGAGCAGATTTTACGGAGGTTGGCCAGCCCACTGATGTCGACCCCAATTTGGTTATCTTTGACATCATGGAATTCACGGTTTTGGATTGTGTCAAATTATACTGTGACAATGTGGATCGTGGCAAGAGGCCGGAGTAATTACTAGGAAGAGCTCCTGGAAATTCTCCATCGGGAGCTATCATAAAAGCGAACCTGCAATCCCTCAGAAGTGGATACTCGTAAATCACATTGAAGATGAAAGTTGCGGAGAAAGAGTACACAGATCCTCTGGATGAGTGGTTGAATTTGATTGGGTCAAGGTAGAAGGCAAGACTGCTTTTGTTTGGTTGCAATAGTTACTTTTAGGAGGCCATTGCCATTGAATGCGGCTAAACCATATACGCTAATATTGGCTTACCGGAAACGTGAAACTGCTGGTATCGTGAGCTAGTACGAAGTTTGCCGGGGAGAAATTGCCAGATCAATCACGAGGAACATGTCCAGAAGGTGTAGGAATTCGCTGAATACACTACTGAGAAAATATCGTTTGAATCTCCAAGTATCAAGTTGAAACCAATGTAATTTCACCTGTCGGTACCCTGACTTGTGTTACGATATTCCCTATGAATAAAAAATTCACGTGTCAATTTAAAACTCATGTGTTAAATCATGCAAGCATTCAAACAAAGGAGGGAATTTAAGTTAATGCAGACATTCCCAATAACACGTAAGTATATACTGCAGAAATCGGTTCGATCCATAGAATCTTAAATTACGGTTTACATATACTCCAGAGTCGCAAACTACAAATACTTGACGCATAAGAACACTAGTTTGACAATTACTTCGATCTATGAAATGCGCTTTTAATTTATATAACAAGCTTCAGACTCATCTTCCACCAGAGAGGACAGAATTCGCGACAGAAGATATTTGTGAAAATGCCTTGTCCGATGAAGATGGATCAGACATGATAGACTTACTAAAACCTTCATGATACGCAAATTGCAATCCACTTTTTGAAATACCAAGAGATGATAACTCCTCTAATGCGAGATCCCCTTCCAGGTACTGCACTACTTGACGCATGCGTGATCTCACAGTTGGATGAGACTGGGAGCACAACAATCCAAGTTGCAACACTAGCTCCACCTCCTTTGCCACGAAGTCCGTCCCTAAGTTCGGATCTCTTGCCTCTAGTATGTCACCCTTATCCCAGCAAGAAAACACCCATTCCACCAGTATCACATCATCCTCCTCCTGAACCTCAATCGTTCTTCGTCTGCAGGCGACCTCGAGCAAAAATGCGCCAAACGCATAAACATCTGTGCTCGTAGTGGCCCTAGCTGTTCGAGTGTTCTCCGGGGCCATATACCCAAGAGTTCCCACCACATGGGTGGATTGAGGATCAGTACCGTGATCATAAAGTTTTGCAAGCCCGAAATCTCCTAACCTCCCATTTAGTTCTGAATCTAACAAGATGTTGCTAGCTTTGATGTCCCTGTGGATCACTACTTGTTCCCATCCTTCATGGAGATAATAGAGGCCATATGCAACACCTTTGATCACTCTAAATCTTTGACTCCAACTGAGGGTCACCTTTGGTTGGTTATAGAGGTACTTGTCTAGACTTCCATTTGGCATGTAGTCATAAACCAACAGCAATTCACCCTTCCGACGGCAGTATCCAAGAAGTGTCACAATGTTCCGATGGCGAAGCCGACCTATACTAACAATCTCGGCAATGAACTGTCTCATCCCTTGCCTCGATTCATGAGAAATTCTTTTCACTGCAATCTCAGTTTTCGAGGTGGGTAATACCCCTTTATAAACCCTACCAAATCCACCAGCTCCTAGTAGCTCCTGATCCCTGAACCCCTTTGTGGCAACATAGAGATCTTTGTACTTGAACCGATGCGGACTGTAGTCGCGCTCCCAATCTTCGAGAACCTCTGCGAATTTTCTTCTTTTTCTAATAGCATAAACCATGGCAAAGACTAGTATTGACAGAAAGAACAAGCATATGAAGGGCAGCCCAGTAGTGAGAAGAATGGATATCTGCTTTTTCATATGGGGTAATCTAGGAAGTTGAGACAAGTCAAGCCTATGAGCTTGTCCATTTACCTTAAAGCTCCATCCGAGGATATAATGAGTAGTTAAGAACGTACCGGTTGAGGAAGAGAACCCAACGTACATGGTCTCCTTAAAGATCTGCGAGAGATTGAGGGACAGAGACAAAAGGGGAGTGGTCGGTTTGTCGACATTGATCGGAGCTAATGTGACCCTGATTTGTTTGTGCACACCATCATAATCCACCCAACCTTGCATTGCTTTACCACTAACCAGGCTTAAATTTCTAAAGCCTGGAATATTGTTTTCAGTGTATCCAGCGGGGAAAGATTTTACAGAGACCAGCCCATTGACATCGATCCCGACATGGTTGTCATTGATATCAGATACTTCGTTGTTTAGAATTGTGTCAAATTCCACCGCGAAAATGTGGTTTGTGGCATTGCCATCGTTTGTTTGGTTGAACAGACCAAAGAAATGACCAGGCAGAGCTCCAGGAAATTCTCTACGAGGAGTTATCACAAAGGTGAACCCAGGACTGCCCATACGTGGATATGCAGGAATTATAGCGAAGACGAATGTGGTGGAGAACGAGTAGACAGCACCGCTGGATGAGTTCTTGAACGTGATAGGGTTGGGGTAGAAGGCATGACTTACCTTCTGTTCAGTCTCGTTGGTTAACCTCAGGAGGCCATTGCCAGTGAGTGCAGCTAAACCATCGAGGCTCAGATTCGCAGACCGGAAACCATGGTACGTGAAATCCCCGGTTTCATGAGTCGGTGCTGTGTTCACCAGTAGAGAAACCGCCAGAGCAATCACGAATAACATGGCTCGAGGCTGAAGAAATTAGCTGAATACACTACTCTAATGAGATAATTCAAAGTTCAAATAATGATCCAAACAACTTGCACAGCGTTCAATCGAGGCTCGTAAAATTTCAATTGTCAATGTCCCAACCGGTGCACCCCCTACAAACCTTCAACTGATTGGTCCGAGCCTTATGATTCCCCTATCGTGTGATTAACTGATTGCTCCGAGTCTTATCAGTGTTATCACCAACTTAAGGTTCAGTGAATGGCCGAAGTAGACCGAGACGTCCGTTGACGTGAGTTGATGATGTTTCGTCATCTTCGGTTAGGTCCTCGACGGGTCAATTACCGTTGGCGTACGATGCGAAACCGTGGCCAAGGAAGCGTCACGACAAGACAAGAATGGAGGGAAGGACAATGCCGCCACAAATTTCAGCCCTGTGTTTCACGTATGACCCTTCCGCGGTACTGAGAATGTTAGTACATGGAGTAGGAAAGCCTAATAATTGTATCGCAGAGGACGACGCAGTACTGAGAATGTTAGTACATGGAGTAGGAAAGCTTAATAATTGTATCGCAGAGGACGACCCGAAAATTCAGTGGGGTAAGTTGGACGTGTGAAAGATCCCATATAAGACAAACGGTGTGATGCAAAACAAATTAATATAACCTAATTAACTCATAATTCATTGTAACTTTTGAGTGAATGCAAATCCAATTTGATATATTAATATAGAATGATGCTTGGATTGAGGGAGAACACATCTAATAAGTTCGTGCATGTGCATGCATGAGTTGTGTTAAAGATCTCTCATGTTGGGAATGAAGTGTGATGGAAACAATTAATAGTTTACAAGTTGACATATAATTCATTGATTAAAACATTTAAGTAAAAGTAGATCCAACTGCCTCTAAAAAAATTAGATAGTTCAAATTTGCCTTGGTCTTTGCTAATTTCTAATACCAATTGAATATGCTGGATTACTGAGCGAAACCTCTATGGAATGTATCATTGTCATGTTTGTGTACTAAAAGGTGACAAATGGGGAAACGATAACTTTTTTTTTTTGCCTTAGCCAGGAATTTATGATATCTTTATGTTGAAAACATATTCTGTTGCTTTGACGGTCTCTTATACCTAGGGTGGACTAAATAGTTTGTATTAACTCCAAGTCTTAAGTTTGAGCCCAAAAATAAAGATGTTAAATGGCCCAAACAGACTATGATAATACAATTGATCCACAATGGCCATTTATGGAATGTCTAATGATTATGAGTTCACCAATCATGAGTTTTCAATTAGCAAAACAAAATTGAAGTACAAAACACATGATGATGATCTATTAACTTGAAGTGTGCATAAAAGTTAAATTTTGAGTTAAGGAATATCCTCAACCAAGGAACACCGGTTGCTAGGGAATATGGAGCTGGTATAAATCACGTCTTGAGTAGTGCACAAGTGAAGACAATTAGCAATCCATGTGGATAGAGATAAAAAGAATAAAGGAATGGACCATTCTTAAAACATAAGAAGATCAATGATAGATGATTATCACAACAATTAGGGGTGTCAATAGTTCGGTTCGGTTTAGGTTTTCAAGAATCTAAACCGAACCGATAGAGTGTGAATCCAACCTGAACCAAATCCAACCCAAACCGAGTACAAACTGAACCAAATACCCAATTCGATTCGATTCAGTTCGGTTTTTCAGTTTTCCTATTTTTGCCTTGCTTATTGGAACTGAATTGAATAAGGGATTGAAAAAAAAGATTTTAAGTTGGGCGTTCAATTTTTGTTGAGAATTTTGATTCGGCTCGATTAACCGAACCAAACAAAAAACAAAGAATAGTGGTTTTCGATTAACCGAATCGAGCCAAAAAATGCACAAAATTTTGGTTTGGTTCAATTTTGACATCCCTAACAGTAACACTTTGAAAAAAATTACAATCAACAATAGACTAGTTATCTCTGAAGATGGAACCCTATAAGAAAGTCATACATAGCATATCAAATTAAATTGATTCTACCTGAGGGTGAATTTTCAATTTTCAATTTTGAATTAGACGAGATTTCCTGATTTCAAATTTCATCTTTTTAATAAAAGCATTCTAGAGTGATATTTCCTAAGTCTTTCTTTTTCTTTTTTATCTTCTCACACACTCTAGTCATCTTTATTAGTATCCAATATTTAATTTTAGTCATCGAGTAAGCATAGCTTCAAGAATATGAACTATTTGTTCCGATTCACTAAAGTTTCTTTCAATTTCCTTGTAATTTCCAATCTATTGTTTGTGCATAATTAGAGACTCGAATTTAGCAAAGTCCTTGAGGTTTCAAAGCATATTAGAATTCAATTGCTTTTCATTTGAAGCCAAATTTAATAATTCAATTGGTCATTAATCATCGTCTATTGAACTTTTGTTACTATTTGAAATCATTGAGTTTTTTTTTTTTTTGCCACCATGAGTAGAGCTTGTTACTTGGTCAAGCACTTTGGTCAACCTCAGATCAAGGTGGCGAGGCACAACATTGAAGTAGGAGAGGAGGAGGATCCACTGTCGAGGCTAGAGGAAGACGATGAAGATAGAGACAAAGAAAATACAAAAACAAAATGATGGAGATGGTTTACTTAAATCATAACTAAGTGAAGGGAAGAGACAAGTGACGGAGGCAGATGATGGAGGAGGGTGACTGTGACATGACAACAAGTGTTGTGGCCCCTTGCGAAGGCCAAGATTGGTGGTGGTGAGAAAATATTCAGGGGGTGTTTGTTTGTGTTTATTTTTATTTTTTGTTTATGAACACAATTCTTGTTTTTTTGTTCCAAGGAACAAAAAAAGAACATAAACATGTTTTTTGTGTTTTTTTTCCAAATCTATTTTTTTATTCTTGGGAACAAATTTGGAATAGAAATAAGAAAAAAAAAAAAATTTATTTCTTGTTTCGGAACACTTTAGAAACAATTTTTTCTCTTATTTTTTTTTTCTTTTTATTTTCTTTTCTTTCCTTCTTCTTTTTTTTTTTTTTTTTGGCCGGTCGCCAACCTTGGCCATGACCAACCATCGGCCGTTGAGGGCCGGCAACTCGCCGAGCTTGCCAGCCCTAGCGAGGCTCGGGGATTTGGCGAGCCCGAGCCTCACCTAGCCGGAGGCTATGGCGAGGAGGCACTAGCCCTCGTTGACCGGTCATCGGCCATGGCCGAGGCTGACAACCGGCCAAAAGGAAGGAAAAAGAAAAATGAAAAAAATGAAAAAAAAAAAGGAAAAAGGAAAATAAAAAATAAAAAAGGAAAAATAAAAAATATAAAAATATTAAAAAAACAAAAAAATTATACAAGTTTACCAAACGTGTTCTTGTTCTTTTTTTATTCCAAGAACAAGTTTACCAAACGCGTTCTTCTATTAAAAAAAATTATTCCCTAGAACATAAATAGTTTTTTCTATTTTTGTTCTCTAGAATAATTTTTGAACAGAAACGTTACCAAATGCACTCTCAGTGTTATGTGCATGTCACATCATCTGTTGGCGTGGTGTGCATTTACCACTCATATATCGACACGTGTCTTGTGGGGGGGGGGACCCGCTGGAAAATGGAAGGGCTAGTTCTCTTGGCTAGCTCGGCTCGACTTGTTTCAGCTTGCTGGCAAAAGAAAGGACAAGTCAATGGGTCAATAAATGTGTAACACTCCTGCCCTCCTTAATTGAATTTTCTAGATTCTCTCTCTCTCTCTCTCTCTCTCTCTCTCTCTCTCTCTCTCTCTCTCTCTCTCTCTCTCTCTCTCTCTCTCTCTCTCCCCTCGTAGGAGAACAAACAAAGAATGATCAAGATGTCCTTTGTTTCCTTCTCCATGCATCCCACCCCATTCGCTTCCGCCTCCGCCTTCCTAAAAGCCTCGCTAGTCATCTGCCTTTGGCACGTCGCCTCATCCAAGAACCTTACTAGTCGTAGTCAGGTCCCAACCCCCTATGACTCCGACTATTCCCAACGCGAAGATTGAGCACAAGGTTTGTGCTCATGTTAGTCTCTCGACAACTTTTGGACCTTTGTCTAATTGTGTTTGTTGCATCCCTTTGGCAAACACGTCATCAGCTTCGACTCCGAGCCGCTGCGAGGTCTTTGGACTCTATGTCCTCGAGGTCGATGGTCGAGACCTAAGGGCCTCATGCTTCTACTCCTCCTCCACCTCCCTAAAAGCATTGCCAGTCATCCACCGCTGGCACATTGCCCCCTGAGAGCCCCACTAATCATAGCTGGGTCTTGAGCTCCCTCCACCTCCTCGTTCGCAATTGGGTCTCGAGTCACCTTTGCCTTCGCCTTCACCTTCGATTGTTTCCAACGTGGAGATCAAGCACAAGGGTTATGCTCGCGTCGATCTCTCGGCAAATTCTAGGCCTCTATCCGATTGCATTCCTTCGATGAATGCATCATTAGCTCCAACTCCAAGCCGCCGCGAGGTCTTTGGACTTTATGTCCTCGAGATTGATGGTCAGGACCCGAAGGCTTCATGCTTCTTCTCCTCATCTGCCTCCCCAAAAGCATCACCGATCATCTGCTACTGGCACATTGTCCCCTTAAGAGCCCTGCCGATCGTAGCTGGGTCCCGAGCCCCCCTTTGCCTCTGCTTCCACCTTCGACTTTGGTTGTTTCTAACATGAAGATCGAGCACAAGGTTTGTGCTCGCATCGGTCTCTCGCCAACTTCGGGCCTCCATCCCATTGTGTCCTTGTGGCGTGCCAATTCCCGATTACTTGTTGTACATCGTTGCTAAAATAGGAGAATTATACTCAATAAAATTATAATAATAAATTGCCACTATAACAATTAAACTAGGCTAGAATATAAGAAGCGGAGCCGCATTCAACTTTATTTACCATCAGTCTTATCTTTGTACATATCGGGAGATGAAATTATGGATGGGGATTTGTACAAAAAACACTAGGGAATACAAACACTAGGTATCCCACCTCTTGTTGGTCATATACACATGGTCCTACATCAGTTAACTGGTTAGCACAAAAAAAAAACAAAAAAAACAAAATCTCTCCCAAAAGTTAGGCGCTTATTGATCACCACCTACACCACTGGGCTACCACCATGGCCCGGACCCTTGTCGTATAGTGGCAGATGTCTCATCAGCCAACCTTCCACGCGTGCATACAAAGATCAGGTATGCTAGCCTTGTTGGAGCCCCTGTGTCCACCGTCAAGCAGGAGGTACACTTGATGAAGGTCACGCCTAGAAACTGCTAGTCGTGGATCTCCTCCTATTGCCATACGAAGTCGGATGAGGCACCATAGAGGATAGTCGTGGTGGTGGCAAGTGGAGCAGAGGACATTTTCTAATCTGACAAAAAGACACCGTAAACAAGTGTGAGTTTTAAAATAAAACTCAGCAAGTAGGCTAGAAGTCCAAGCTTAGGGTTTGCTGCTAACAAATAAAATAGTTCGCCATGCATTAGCCACGGGGTTTGGCTAAAAGTCTGTACTATTTGCCCAAAGGTAAGTCCAATACTAAAATAAGGGACTAATAAGTGTTGTTCCCATTGACAATTTAAATAAAATAAAGAAGAAACTATCTAATTTTCATGTCTATATGGGTTTGGCTGCAACAATCACCTAGGGGGAAACGACACCCCACCCTGTACCCCTTGCACCCAATCTAATATCGCAAGGTCCCTTGAGGAGTTATTCAACCCTCATCAGTCCTCTAGAAAGTACGCCATCACTCCCTTTCACCCCTCTTTAGGCATCTCGACACCTAGGGCCTCTCATCATCCTCTTGGCCGACTACACAACATATGTATTCTCATCCTGTTCAACACTAAACAATTCTAGTGCACAAGACAGCTCTCGCTTTCCTAAAGTCAAGTATGAGTCCTAGACCCAAACAAACTTGGTAAGAAGGCGATATGGCCCGAAGCTCCCCGAACCTTCATTTTCCTTATTTTGTCATTTCACTTGCTAAACTAACTAATTTAAGTGCATGTATGAGCTGAAATTAAGACGACGAGTACTAGAACTCATCCGAGAAACATGGACTAAGCCGTGTCGTTGCCTCTTAACCGGATTTAACTTGATGTGTTGCAAAACATAGTTATTGGAGGTCGAAGGTTTTTTTAGCTTAACTTGGGACTAATTGGTTCGCATATCTTAACTGTCTCAATGATAAAGAAGGCTAGAGATAACTTAGACATGGCTTTAGCGTCCCCTCGGCCTCCATCCATGGGGAATCCCGGAGTTCCGTTGCTGCCAGGGCTCACTTAGTGACACCAGGCCATTACTAGATGACCACTAATTGCACATTAAACTGACCTGACCAAGAAATTGGCACGAGGAAGTCCAAATAGGGTTTCGGTGCCTCCTGAACCTTTCAACCTTCTCGACTTGCCTAACACCAACCGAAGTTGGATCTAATGCATTCTAATAATAGAATTGGGGTCTATGGGCTGTCAACCGAGCTCAACTCACCAGCAATAGCCAACAACACCAAAAGCTTACCTTGTCAAAGAGCGGCATTTTGGCACCCAATTTCAGACTCAACAGCAACCACAGTCCACGGATCGCACATGCAAAGCTACCCAGAGTTTTCCATGTGCCTTAGACCCTAAGGATGACCCCACATTAGCATCCGGACAGTAAAGAGCTTAATCGTCCTCGACCCAACTCTGGACAGAGCTTTGACACTGAATTCCTACGCCTAAATCGTGAAATCGAGCCTTGATTTCCACATGCACAGCTAGGCGAAGCTAATTCGTGTACTCAAGACCCCACCTAGTAGTTCTAGACTTGTATAAAGTCAATAAGAACTCTACTTGCTTGGCTCGAGCTTACGCGGGAAGAGGGGGAGAAGGTGCCGGCAGAGCTAGGGACTTCATTGGCGGCTATGGTGGCTATGGTGGCTCCAAACAGGGCAAAACAGAGTTGGTTTTGTTACTGGGAAGAAGATGCGGAGCTGTAGGGACGTTGAGATTAGGTTTGGTTTGGGTGGAGGAAGAAAAATGGAGAGAGAGAATGTTTAGAGGTGTCGGCTAAGGAAGAAGGAAAATTGAAGTGTTGACAAAGTGGGATGCTGAAGCTGAACATTAAAGGGAAGAAAAATAAAAGTGCAGTCCTCTTGTATCTCCACTTGGTGTCCACGTGGGGTTGTGGCCTAAACTAGAAAGGACACGAGACATTCCAAATCAAGTAGCAGTCTTAGTTTATAGTGTCCAAAGGCTTGTGAACCCATTAGGATCATCATCGAAATTTCCAACCAATGTCCTCAAATTTCTCAAATAGCAACAGCCCATTAAGTGTTGAACTTCTCGTTTGGATTTCTAGCATTTGGCATTGCTTAGATCTTGTTGACCATCTCTTGCAAAGATAAGACGGCTTTTGGGCTACAAAGTCAATGTCCCAAGTTGAGCGAAAATCCATGACAAAAGTCTAGAAGATCACTTCAAAGTATCATCTGTCTGGTTCCGGCACGGCGACAGGAAATCAATGGCTGGCCACAAGGAATTCATGCCACCCCATAGTTAAGCAAAATTAGGACATAATTCTCTCAACACTATTGTGATAAGGTTATTTTCCTAAATATTGTAATGACTTAGTTTCGAAAATGCGTAGTTTAGCTAGCGCAAATCCGAGTGTTACGGTCCCTTTGACAAATGCATCATCACGCCTCACCCTATCCACTTTGATTCTCTCGATCATCTCCTCCAAGAGCCCACTCGGGTCGTAGCTGGCAAATGCGCGTCGGGTCCTGAATATTTTTTGCTCGTCGAGGCTCCGTCATTGGATCTCTTCTAATGTTATCTCGAATCCTTCACCACGTCCTTGTCTTCTTATAGTTTCGAAAGGTTGGTCCCTTCTCTTTGTGAAACCTCATCGAATTTGAGTAATAATCGCACTATTCTTCTTAAAGATTATGTTATGATGGATTGAAATGATAGCGGTATGGAATCCTGGGTTTGCTAAATTTATCGGAAATAGGAAATGAGTTCGGTGGGACTGCAATGAATAAAAATACTACTTGTGTAGTCACATTTGTATTGCTTTGCCTAGTAACATTTGGAGGGAAGTCGCCATAAACTGGCTAGAATAGCTTAGTTAGAAGACAATTTAGTGATCTAGCCCTAGCCCTTTGCTATAGAATTTGATAGCGTATGCGTGTACTTGATTTGAACAGTTGCCATAAAAAAAAAACATGGAGACTAGATTATAAGTGTTAGTATGAACACTTAGAGGATGGTGAATAGGTGTAAAGACAATTTTTGCAAAGAGTAATAAAAATATTTTGCTTTTGAAACTAAGTCTGAAGAATAATAGACTTTGAGCAAATTCAAACTTTAACTATAAACAAAACTACGAACAAAGTAAATGAGTTTAGGGAAGAGAATAAGAACACATAATTTATAGTAGTTCGGCTTAGATCAAGCTTATGTCCACTCTCGACGCTGACAGCCTCCTGGCTGGTTTCCACTAAGAATTAAAAGAGAATTTACGATCTATGATCTTAACTTCACAGTGAAGAGTCTTTATTGCTCTCTCACGAAGTCACATTATAAGTCTCTCTCTTTTGAGTACAACTTTGAGCTCAGTGTAAGAAGTAACAAGAGTATGGAAAGCTTCAGACTTTGGAGTTTCTTTGTCACGCACACTATCGAACAACTAGAGAGTCCTCATTAAATATTCCTTTATGCCTTTTCGACCGTTGGCACTTTCCAAAGGAATTCTTCCAATCAACCCATTGGACAGAATCAATCAAGGAGATCATAAGCCGTTTGAAGATTGTGATGAAAGCCCGTCAATCATGTTTGCTCATACAATCAAGATCTTGGTTTCCATAAGTAGATTCTTTCCAAATTTACTTGTCTTCCGAAAAGATTTGATGTATCTAAATTGATTCCAATAAAGATAATCAATCTCGCATGTGATATCAATAAAGATAATCAATCTCGCATGTGATATTTCCAACTAGAAGGTCATATATAATCCATACAAACCGAACCCTTGAAGAAAGAATGATAATCTCGCATTTGGATAAGTTTTCATTTCTCACTTGTGTTTAGTCTGGAATTTGTCAGAGTAAGCAGACTTTGACACAAAAGTCTAGGAGTCTTCAGACTTTGACATAGAAGTCTATAAATCTTCTGAACATAATGTAGATAAGTTTTGTCAGCTTCAAAACATCAAAGGAGTTTTCTCCAACAATCTCCCCATTTTTTATGGTGACAAAAATTTCTTGCAGATTTAAAAATTTATAACCTGCAAAACAACTCTTAGCAGTACATGATATCTTATAAAAACAATTAGTTAAGGATCTGAATAGCATCGATTTTGCAACAACAGAAAACATGTTAATCTTGAAAAAATTAGACACGCATCAAGATTTAAATATCCACATCCACAATGCAGAATATAAGTGTTCAAAATATCAAACAAGCTCAAATCAAACATGCAAAAAGTTAAGTTCAAAGGTTCAAGTTATAAATGTTCAAATTTGCACTCATTCTCCCCTTTTTGTCAATAGCAAAAAGTGGAGAAAGTCAAAATAGAAAAGAGATAAATGGAATCAAGGTTGTCAAGGAACTCGAACTAGTTGAAAATCCCCCATGAACTACATTGCCTCCTCAATCTTCTGGCACCGGCGATGAACATTCTCGACTTGAGTTTGAACAGTCTTGAGAATCTGAACAGTCTGATCATTCTTGGCCACGGTCTAAGAGACTTGTTGATTCAAAGTCTATACCTGAGTGTCTAAAGATTGTACCTTTCCAGTGTGAAAATCAGAAGATGATCTCAAGGCAGTGTGAAGTTTCTGAATCTCAATCTTTATGGCATATTGCTGAGCTTTAACCTCCAAAAGGAATTCTATCATCCTTGGATAGTCAGCATTCGGTTCAATCTGTGCCCTAGCTTCAGCGAATTGAATTTGAGGAGAATTGAGAGATGAGGGAACATCAACTTGTCTAGCACCATGACTCGAAGTAGATTCTTCAATGTCAACTTCAAGAAATTGAGAAGCATAAACATCTTTTGGGTTCGTAGGAGATTGACTTATGCCATCACTGGCAAGATGAGGAGAAGAAGTCATTGTTTTCTCAACAGCTCCCCCTGTTTCTGTGCCTATAGGTAGAGAAGGGACTCCTTCTTCTTATGTCTTTTCGTTTTTAGAACGAGAGTGATGTTCTTTCTCTATACGTACTCCTACTAGGTCCATTCCTAGTTGCTTCTAAATCCTCAAATAAAGATATTGCAACTGTCTCTTCATAAGAGTCATCCTCACCATTTTTTTTCAAAATGACCTTCTTTTTCTTCTTCATCTCTTGCTTCTTCTTCTCTTTCTGCTTCTTCCTTCTTTGTTTCTTCTTCTTCTTCTTCTTGCTCTATTTCTTCTTTGTTTCCTCCTTCCTTTTCCTTTGGTTGCTTAAAATCAACAAAACCTTGAAGATTCTTTAAGTTAATGGTAGAAATTGTAAGATCATCTTCATCATCTTCATCTTACAAGATAAGTGATCTCCTCTTCTTTATAAGTTCATGCACAACTTCCTTGCCTTTCCCATTTCTTCCAGCAAAATCTTCCTTGGTTTTGCTTGATGACTCCTTCAAGCGCTCAATAGCCTTGTTCAAATTGTTCAACCTCATCTTCGAAATCATCTTCAGTTCTATTACCATAGGAGCAACAATTCGAGAGTAAAGTGAGGTGGGAAATTGGATTTGAAAATGTCTAAACAACTTTGTAACCAACATAGAATAAGACAATTGTCATTTGTCCTTCATAACTGTCCTGTACATGTGTATTAGAATAGTATGAGGGAGTGAAAATCTCATCCCATTGCAAGTGGCAAACATGAATCTTGCTTCGAATCTGGAAACATCTGTTTTTGATGTAGCCTTCGGTCTGATGCAATTAATGACAATTTTGTGCAACAAAACATTTGAGGTTGGCAATCTAAAATATGTCTAAAATATGTGATGCCTCATTCTGGTAATTTGTCCTTTACAAGAAATCTGGTGGCTTGTCCTATGGAGACACTCATTTCTACCCCAAGGATGTCGGCCAAAATGTCAACATCCACCACATAGTCTTTATTACTCACAATAAACTAGATTCGATTCTAGTCAAGAAAAGATAGATTCGAATAGAAAAATGCTGTCAATTTTGGATATGCAACAGCCATCTTAGAACAAAAATTCTTGAGTTGAAGGAAGGCTAACTTTTCCCTCAAGTTAATCTTGATCGAGTCTAAGAAATCAAAATTGACAGTTCGAGGGTTTATCACCCCTCTCTTTAGCATTTGGGTGTAAACCCTTTTGAGCTCCTTATAACGAAACAATACCATTCTCTCTCCAGGAACATCAGTAGCAACATCCATTCTAGGTTTGAAATTTGAATAAAACCATTCTTCATCATCCTTGTTTTCTATATAGTTTCTTATCTACTTTATTCCATTCTTCATCCTTGTCTAGTTTTGAAGAACTTGACATAGATATCTCTGTTTTCTTGCAATTCTCCAATCTAAATTTCTTGATGAGATCTTTGGCATATTTCTCTTGGTGAATGAAAATACATTTCTTCGATTGTCTGACTTGCAATCCTTGAAAGAATGTTAATTCACCCATTAAGCTCATTTTGAATTCATCCTGCATGGATCTTGAAAATTTATTGCAGAGACTTTTGTTAAGAGAGCCAAAGATAATATCATCTACATAAATTTGTATTAGCAGAAAGTCTTTCCCTTCTTTCTTTATAAACAAAGTAGTATCAACTTTCCCTTTTTCAAAACTGTTTTGAGTTAGAAACTTACTTAACCTTTCATACCAAGTTCAAGGTGCTTACTTCAGTCCATATAAGGCCTTTTTCAGTTTGTAGACCGAGTCTGGTCTTCTTGGATCTTCAAATCCTGGTGATTGTTCCACATAAACTTCTTCTTGAATGAATCCATTGAGGAAGGCACTTTTGACGTTCATCTAGAATAACCTGAAATTTTTTAAACAAGCAAAAGCAAGTAATAATCTAATTGCTTCTAACCTTACTACTGGTGCATAGGTCTTGTCATAGTCTATCATTTCTTCCTGTGTATATCCTTTTTTGCCACGAGTCTTGCTTTGTTTTTAACCACTTTTCCATCCTCATTCATCTTGTTTTTGAAAACCCATTTCGTTCCAATAATAGATTTGCCTTTGGGTTTTAGAATTAGCTCCCATACATCGTTGATGCTGAATTATTTGAATTCTTCTTGCATAGCTTCTATCCAGCTTTCATCAAACAAGCTTCGTCTACTCCTTTTGGTTCTATCTCATAAACAAGTGCTAGAGCACTGAACTTTTCTCTTCCTTTGATCTGGTGCGAATTCCTTCATCAATGTTGCCAATGATGAGTTCTTTTGGATGACTTGACTTGTGCTTCAAGTTGTTGTTTGGTCTAAGAGTCTGTTGATCCTCTGCTTCATTTGAAATCTTCTTTCTTGTGCTTGTTGTTCTCTAGAAATTTGAACCTTTTCAGGGGAAGTAGACTTTGTAAAGTCTGGAATGGGTTTAGATTCTTCAAGTTGAGTCTGATCTGGTAGATTCTCCACATTATCCTGAAACTTGACGTTCATAGATTCTTCTACGGATTAGTCTTCTTGTTAAAGACTCTGTAAGCTTTGCTTGAAGTCGAATAGTCAAGGAAGATTTCTTAGTCTGATTTCTTCTCGAACTTTCCAGATCGATCATTCGCATTTTTAAAATAAAACATTTACACCCAAAGACATGAAATTAAGAAACAATAGGCTTCTTTCCTTTATATACTTCATAAGGAGTTTTCTCTAGGATAGGCCTCAAGAATACTCTGTTGATAATATAGCAAGCAGTAGAAACTGCTTCTGCCCAAAATCAAGAGGATATTTTGCTCTCTATCAAAAGAGTTCTTGCTATCTCCTATAAGGGTCTGTTTTTCCTTTCCATAACTCCATTTTGTTCTGAAGTGTATGGAGAAGAGAAAATATACTGAAAACCAGATTCATCACAGAATTTCGCAAAGTCCTAATTTTCAAACTCACCTCCATGATCAGTTCGTATGCTTGAAATAGCATAACCCTTTTCATTTTGAACCTTCTTGGCAAACATCGAGAAATAAGAGAAGGTTTCAGACTTACTTGCTAAAAAGTATACCCAAGTAAAATGAGAGTAATCATCCACGATTACTAGGCAATACTTCTTTCCACCAATACTCTGAGTTCTGATTGGTCTAAAAAGATCAATATGGAGAAACTACAAAACTCGAATGGTAGAAACTTGATTTACAAGTTTAAAGGAACTTCTAACCTGTTTTCCCAAGACGCAGGGAGTGCATAATTCAGACTTCTGATAAGCCAGGTTAGGAAGTCCTCGAATCAGCTTCTTAAAAGAAACCTTAGCGATTTGCTTCATATTAACATGGTTAAGCTTCCGATGCCAGAGACTTGCTTCATCTTGGATAAAAATAAGGCACTAAGAACTTTCCGGGTTTACGTCTAGAAGGTATATGTTGCCATGCCTTCGCCTAGTAAAAGATTGAGAGAAGTCTTGACTCGTTCCAGAACAAATGCCTTCTTGGTAATTTATTTTGAAACCAGTATCGCAAAATCGACTTATGCTTAGTAGATTATAGTTCAATCCTTTCACCAAGGAAACATTGTTGATAGTCAGGTTTTCAATCTTCACAGTTCCACATCCTATAATCTTTTCTTTGTTGTTTCCTCCAAAAGAAACTTTTCCTCCATTCAGTCTAACAAGCTTTATAAAGCAGTTTGAGTTTCCTATCATATGCCTCGAATAGCCATATCCAAATACCATTTAATCTTCCTTTTGATAGTGACCTGTGATCAAAAGAAAAACTCAAACTTTCTTTAGTACCTAGATTTTCTTGGATCTATGAGTGTTAGTATTAAAGACAATTTTTGCCCAGTCCTTTTTAACCGGTCTCCAAACCTTAGGACATTTTTTCTTGAAATGTTCTAAGCTGTTACACTTCGAACATCTAAGTGCACTTCGGCCAACAAGTTTTACAAAAACTTTTTGAAAGTAATTTTTGTAAAATGCCCTTGCAAGTCTTTGTTTGATTCTCTCATTTACTTTAGGAAAATTAATTAATGGAACAGTTTATGAAGTCATACCCAAACCAAATTTGTTAAAATAGGGTATTTGTGCTGAAAGAATTTTCTCTAGTTTTTCGGATCCTTTTGAAAATCTTTTTGTAATACTTGAAATGTCCCTTTTCAAAACAGCATTTTCTTTCGAAAGAGAATATGAATTTTCTTTCAAATTATCAAAACTTGTATTTAGACTGTCAAACTTTTCTTTCCAAGAAACTTCATGTTGCTTGAGCTTAAAATTCTCCTTTTTTAATTTGAAAATCCTTTTAAGAGAATATTTAAGACTAAGGCAGAATTCATCTATATACTTAGAAACCTTAACATGAATTTTTGAGTTACTAACCTCAATTTATTTATCTGAGTTTGAATAAGTTTGTTTTTGATTCTGAATGTGCCATACTACATATATTGGCATATTTTTCTTCACTTTCCTCACACTCGTGTCACTCCAAATTTCAGTTTTGAGAGTCTTTTTATACTTCTTAATTTTTCCTTTCTTATTCTTCAACAATGGAAAATTTGGTCTAATATGCCCATTTTTCTTGCATTCGAAGCATATTACATATTTGTTGGTTTCATTGTCCTATGTTGGTCTCTTCTGGAAATTCTGCATGCTTTGCTTCTTCCAGTTGAATTTTCTTCCCTTTCTATTTAGTTTTCTGAGTTTCTTGATCATCTCCTCATCATCCATATCATCATCTAAGTCTGTATCATCAGAATCAATGTTAGACTTTAAAGCAATTGACTTTTTACCTTTAGGATATTCTTCATCATTTATTTGTTCCACTTTATATAACTGAAGCGTGCCTATCAATTCATCAACTAATAAAGGCATGATTCTTTGGGTTTCTCTAATTGAAGTCTTCACATCATTCTAATATTTCGAAAGCCCCCACAGTAACTTGTTGACTTTCATTGGTCCTAAGATTAGTTGACCTTGATAAGCCAGGCCATTCACTATCTCTATAAAGTGACTGGACATATCAGTAATAGATTCTCCAAGCTTCATTCTGAAGGCTTCATACTATCCGAGAAGAATGTTTATTTTGGTTTCCTTCACATGGTCAGTCCCTTCGTAGGTAACATGTAATCTCTCCCAAACTTCTTTTGTTGTTTTACAAGAAGAAATTCAATTATACTCAATGGGAGATAAGGCACAATATAAAGAGTAGATAGCTTTTGCATCAAGAGCTTGTCTCTTAATAAATTCAGCTCGTGTTATTTCTTTAACATCAATAACTTCTTTCTTTCGGTTTGAAGCTGATGTTGCTTTAGGGTTAATCCCTTTTTCTACAACATCCCACTCCATATGATCTTTAGATCTGAGAAATGCCTTCATCTTGTTCTTCCAAACATTGTACTCATTTTCATTGAAGTAAGGAGGTTTGGTGTCACTTTGACCTTCAACTAAACCTAGAGCCAAAATACTAGCCATTGAGGATCTTTAGCTTAAAAGTAAAACACTTCAAAAATTAAGCACACAGGTTTGATACCAATTGTAAGTGCTAGTATGAATACCTAGAGGGGGTGAATAGGTGTGAAGACAATTTTTGCAAAGAGTAATAAAAATATTTGACTTTTGAAACTGAGTTTGAAAAACAACAGACTTTGAGCGAGTTCAAACTTTAACTATAAACAGAACTACGAACAAAGTAAATGAGTTTAGGGAAGAGAATAAGAACACATAATTTATAATGGTTCGACTTAGATCGAGCCTACGTCTACTCTCCCACGCTAACAGCCTCTTGGTTGGTTTCCACTAAGAATCAAAAGAGAATTTACAATCCGTGATCTCAACTTCATAGTGAAGAGTCTTTACTACTCTCTCACGAAGTCACATTATAAGTTTCTCTCTTTGAGTACAACTTTGAGCTCAGTGTAAGAAGTAACAAGAGAATGGGAAGCTTCAAACTTTGGAGTTTCTCTTTCATGCACACTATCGAACAACTAGAGAGTCCTCCTTAAATACTCCTTCATGCCTTCTTGACCATTAGCACTTTCCAAATGAATTCTTCCAATCAACCCGTTGGACAAAATCAATTAAGGAAATCTCGAGCCGTTTGAAGATTGTAATGAAAGCCCGTCAATCATGTTTGCTCATACAATCAAGATCTTGGTTTCCATAAGTAGATTCTTTCCAAATTTACTTGTCTTCCAAAAAGATTTTATATATCTAAATTGATTCCAATAAAGATAATTAATCTCATAGGTGATATTTCCAACCAGAAGGCCATATATAATCCATACAAACCAAACCCTTGAAGAAAAAAAGATAATCCCACGTATGGATAAGTCTTCACTTGTGTTCAGTCTAGAATTTGTCAAAGTGAGCAAACTTCTGATGTAAAATAAACTTTGACACAAAAGTCTATGAGTCTTCAAACTTTGACATAAAAGTTTGGAAATCTTTAAAATAGAATGTAGATAAGTTTTGTCAACTTCAAAATATCAAATGAGTTTTCTTCAACATAGATAACTAGCCAAACAATTATTTTGGCATTGGTGAAGATTTATGGGATGCATCCTTCAATATTTATTATGAGCTTGGAGTGCGGTATTGTTTTTCACCTGAATGTGATTTGGATGCTCATTCTTCAAACTTTTGCAAGCCGTTTTGAATATTGATCCAAAGGAGCATATATTTTTAGCCAAGTTCTACTCCATGGGGATTAAATGCATTGAAAGCAAAACCTTCGGTTACGTTGTGCTGTTGGCAAATTGAAGCAACCTTATTGACACACCTCTCATTTAACTTTTATTTCATTTGTATGCTATGTGGATGAAAAATAACACCTACATTTAGCATAAACTAAAGCTATTGTCCACTATTATTGGGATGGACATTAGGTAAACTGGTTACTGCATATTTTGTCAATTTTTAAAGATGAGCAATCCGCATCTATTTAATCAGATTTTATATTATTGTAAGGTGAATCCTTAGAGAATAGACACCGTACTTGGCAACAAGCTTATGAGCAAGTATAGGCTAATATCTTTTAGTGTGATTCATCCAGATTTCGATTTTGTTTTTTATATCCTTTTACTAAATGTTTTATCTGATTCTCTTGAGAATATATTTTGGATGAGTCTTCATTATGATTGTCATGCTTTTGACAAACTATGGTAGTGTTTTGAAGGTGGTTTGCTGACCCCTTTTCCAATCACATGTTTGTATCACTAATTACAGTCGATTATGTTCAAAAATTGATGGCTCATTCATTCTGTTTGATTCAAGTGTTTAAAGTACCTATACCATTATCCTAATATATGGCATGATTATGCGACATGACATGCAAAAAAGTGGTTCTATAGAGGCTGCTATTAAAGTATTTTAGCGAGCATTGAAGGCTCTTCATAGTAAATTTGATTCTTGTTTCCATGCAAATGAAGGAAGTGCTTGATAATCTCTATTTCTCTGCACTTTTTTTTGCTTATTCTTTCCTATAATAAAACAAAAGTTTGTTTTTGGTGTAAGAGAAATAGGCAATAAAAAAAAAAATAAATAAGAACAACTTCCTGAAGCGTGCTAATTATGCTTATAGCATTTGCTTTCCGCTATGAGGTTGAATAGGAAATATTTAAATTGGCTAATCAAAGCATGATTCTAAATAAAAAGAAGGGTGTCTTTTCCCATACTCCTCTCATAGCCAAAAGTGCTCACAACTTTATTGCTATTCCCCAGAATTGACGAGGATCTACTCCAATAACAATAGAAAGCAAAGCCAAGACAACTATAACATGGCCCAATTTAAATTTTTCACATTGTTAAAGGCTGAAAATACCATTAACTTTCCTTTTGATGTTTGGCTTGTAGTTGAGATTTTCTTCACCTCTCAAATAAATACAAAAGTTTAAGATTATTATCTATACATTTTACTAACAGAATCTAAGCTACCGTGGTATGCATATACTAGTGAGAGGAATCCCATCGAGTAGTTCAAGTTTGGATCATGAATATTGTTTCATTTTTTGAATGTTCATATTTTTCTCTTCATCTAGCCTTTAAGCCTAGTTTATCACTTTCAAACAAAAGGTTGAGCAATCATTACAAAGTTAGTTATGGCAATATATGACCTAATTCAGCTTAGAAGGTAGTTCTCTCTATGGAGTGAAGTTTGCTTGATGATTGTATGAGTTTCATATCAGTGGATTAATTAGGATTATAGATGAGATATCAACTAAATTAAAATATTGTTTTTGTTTTAATGTGATTATGTCTAGATTTTGATTAGAGTTTGTGCTTGATTATAGTTTCATGTCGAACTATTGCAATGTAATATTATATCCCCATCTACTATTTGATAGGTTTACTACAAGACTAGGGACAGTCTCGAACCTCTATGCAATGTTATTATGTACATGTAATACATTCCTTGCTCATTATTAGTCTCCCAAGCATTGCAAGGTACATTTTTTCTTGAATATGTTAGGTAATTTCATAAATTTTTGTCTCTTTGCTTCATAATCTAACCTTTGGATGCGACCAGTTGAGCCCTTTTATGATGGACTCCTCATTTCAGAGTTCAACTAGAATCCATGTGGATAAATGGATTTTAGAGTTGCCATTTGAGTCCTTCTAGGAAATGTCTAAAATGTTTCACAATTTCTAATCTAACTCTGGTTTCTATATATACCTGATGATGCTCGTCTATTGCTAAATAGGTTCTCAAAGCATAGTTAACAAGTCTATGAAATAAGAAAGGGAAGAGATTCACATGAAGGTCACATCCCCTCTTGATCATGAAGGTTAATGTACACTTGACTTTGCACATATGTCATAGAAGAAGCCAATGCCTTGTTTTACTCAATTATGTTGTTGTTTAATGCTCTAGTCTAGGCAACGATTACCTTACAAGATATTCTTCCAACAATTATTGAATACTGTTCAGCACTTTTGGAATATGAATATGGTAGCATGCCCCCCTTGGTTTGTCATGCTTGATTTGCAATTGGTGTTATTATGTCCATGCAATGCATTCCCTACTTATTATTGGTCTTCCAAGCATTGCAAGGTATAATTTTGAATAAATGGATCTCGTTTTATATGCTCGGGACCTTATATTTTTTTTCTACTGGTTGGTATTGGCTATTATGATGCATTTAAAATGAATGGATCTCTTTTTATTTTGGTTATCTTTACAAGAGCTTCCATATAACTTAACAACTTTTGTCTGCAAATGGCTCTGTGAAAATTCTTGTAGTTACTTTGGAGAGATAATATTGAGAATGCTGCGTTGGCATCATAAATTTTTGTCATGCTCATTGCTTTAGTACTCTGTTTTAGGGTAAACACAAAAGCCCCATTTTTTTTTTTTTTTTTATGATTTTGGTTGTTATTGTTGTTAAACCATAAGTTTCAAATGAGAAAATCTTGGGGCTTTTGCGTTTACCTTTGTTCTTGGAGTGCGCCCAACATTTTCGACAATCTAATTCCTATGTTGCCCTACTCTTGGTAAGGTTGAATAATGTTACTATTAGCAATCTAATAATTGTTGCTTCTATTTTTATTTCGTTTTTAATTTTAGTTATTATTTGCTAATGGATAATTGTTGTTTATATTACCAAAATATGTTAGCCAGATGGTTTTGCATGGGGGAGTGATTATGATGTTGTAACTATGAAGAACCCAATGTTGGTGGACACCAAAACTCATGTTTGAGATTCACTTCCAGCAAAAGTCACATTGTTCTCGGCGAAATGGGTATGATTTCATCTTTTTAGAATTAAATTTGTATTTACTTCATTTTTTCTTATTTAAATGATTAGATATTTTCCTCAAATTGTAGAAACTTCAAAGGATAATATCGTCGCGCATAGTGTTAATGAAGAATTTGAATTTAGAATTGGCATGGTGTTTGCTAATGAGAATGAAGCTTATAATACATATAATGCATATGAAATTTGTAAAGGATTTGGAGTGTGAAAATGACAAAAAGCGAACAATAGTAAATGAGTATTGCAAAGATGCACATTTGTATGTAATTGTGAGAGACACTTTCCACCAATCCCACCTCATGAACAAAGAAATATTTATAGAATAGTAAATAAAACCGGATGTCAAACTTGCATTAAATTGAAAATTGAAAATGGAGTATGGGAAGTTATCAAATTTGAAAATGTTCATAATCATTCTTTCATTGATAATAAACAAAAACACCTTATATGCTTGTATTGACACATTATGAATACATTAAATGTATTTTGACTTCTATGATTAGGGCCGATATAAGGGATACAAAAGCATATTTCTATCTTTGTGATGAAGAAGGTGGGCCAAATAACATTGGTTTTACATTAGGTGATTGTCAAAATTTCTTACAATAAAAAAGAATGAATTTGATTAATGTAGATGATTGTCAAAACCTCATCAACCATTTTTATTGCTTACAATCAAATGGATGCAATTTTTCTTATACATCTCAATTGATGAAGAATAGAGATTGACTGATGGTATATCCAAGTTGGACTATGATAGTTTTAAAGTGCTGTAGTATTTGATACCACTTACCGTACAAATAAATACAATATGATATATGGCTTTTTATTGGCTTAAATCATCACTGGAAAAATATTCTATTTAGTTGTGCATTTCCGATGAATGAAACTATTGCTTCTTATGTTTGGGCATTTCAATCATTTTTTTAAGGTAATAAGTAATAAAGCACAAAAAACTACTTTCACTGATCAAGATTATGCTATGGCAAATGCTATTAGAACCATTTTTCCAAATTCTTATCATTGTTTATGTATATGGTATATTAGGAAAAATGGAGCGCGGACACCCTGAAATAGCCCATAACTTAAGACGACACTTAAGCGCCATAACTTTAAAATGGTACACTTAAGTGCCATCATCGGAGTAAAATGGGACACTTAAGTGCCACTCCGGCGAAAATCCGGCCAAATAGCTGACGTGGCGACTTTCCGGCGAGCTTGGTCCCAAACGGCGTCGTTTTGCACGCCGACGTGGCGGAGAAAATGCAAAAACGACGCCGTTTCACGTCTACGTGTAAATAATAAGATATAAATTAATTAAATTAGATTTAAAATATTCAAAAATTTAAAAAATAAGAAAAATTTAAAATTTTTTTAAAATTAAGAAAATTTTTAAAAATTAAGAAAAATTTAAAAATTAAGAAAAAATTTAAAAATTAAGAAAAATTTAAAAATTAAGAAAATTTTAAAAATTTTAAAAATTAAGAAAATTTTAAAATGTTAAAATTTTTAAAATTTTTAAAAATAAGAAAAAAATTAAAAAAATTAAAAATTAAGAAAATTTTTAAAATTTTTAAAATTTTTAAAAATTTTAAAATTTTTTAAAAAATTTAAAAATTTTAAAATTTTTTAAAAAATTTAAAAATTTAAAAATTTTTTAAAAAATTTAAAAATTTTAAAAATTAAGAAAATTTTAAAAATTAAGAAAATTTTAAAAATTAAGAAAATTTTAAAAAATTAAGAAAATTTAAAAAAATTAAAAAAAATTAAGAAAATTTAATTTTTTTAAATTAAGAAAATTTTAATTTTTTTTAATTTAAGAAAATTTTAAAATTTTTTAAAAATTAAGAAATTTTTTTAAAAAATTAAAATTAAAAAAATTATAAAAAAGTGGGGAGTGGGAGGCCGAACGGCGGCTCCTTGCCGCCACCGCCGGCTCCCCTCACCACCGCCACCTCCGCCGCCGCCGCCTCCCCCTTTTTAATTTTTTAATTTTTTTAAATTTTCTTATTATTATTTTTTAATTTTTTTAAATTTTTTAAAATTAAAATTTTTAAAATTTTATTATTTTCTTAAATTTTTTTAATTTTTTTTAAAAATTTTAATTTTTTTTTAAATTTTTGAAATTTTTAAAATTAAAATTTTTAAAATTTTCTTTTTTTAAATTTTTTTAATTTTTTAAAATTAAAATTTTTAAAATTTTCTTTTTTTAAATTTTTTTAATTTTTTAAAATTTTTTAAAATTAAAATTTTTAAAATTTTCTTTTTTTAAAAAAGTTTTAAAATTTTTTAAAATTAAAAATTTTAATTTTTTTAATTTTTTTTTTTTTTAATTTTTATGCCGATTTGGAGCTCCTATGAGCCACGAGGCAAAAAAAAATAATAAAATATTGCCACGTAGGATTTCCGGCAAGGGTCGCCGAAGGTGGCACTTAAGTGTCCCACTCGAAAAATAGACTGGCACTGTACCGTTTTGAAGCTTACGACTTAAGTGTCCGTCTCCTGCCAAGCAAGCACTTGAGTGTACTTCCGCGAAAATGATATGCATCAAATCACACATCTTCTTGGAAAGCCAAGTTTTCACAATAAATATTGGCACAAGCTCCTATATCATTGTGAATCTAAAATTGAAATGGAAACCACTTGAAAAGCTATATGTCAGGAGTGGAGTTTAGCTGAGAACAAGTGGTTGAATAATTTGTACTACCTGCATCATAAATGGTGTCCTGCATTTGGCCCTGATTTTTTTTTTTTTGTAGGAATTATATCTACACAAAGAAATGTGAGCACAAATAATGTATCTCAAGATGTTGCATGTAAGACAATGATTTTATCTGAATTTGTCAATCATTATGAGAAGCAAGATGAAAAAATGCGCAACATTGAAGTTGTTGATGATTTTGAGTATGCTTGAGAAAAGCCACATATTATGGTTAAAAATAGTGGAATGTTGCCACATGCTACAAAAGTATATACTCATGTTATTTATAGGAATTTTCAGGCTGAGTTCTTGTATGTTTTATCTAAACATGTTCTTCGATCAAAAACTGATGGGCTTTTACATACTTATATCATGGGAATCGAAGTAATGAACGGAAGCATATTGTGCATTTTATTCTGAATGATTCTACCATTTCATGTAGCTGCAAGTTATTTGAAATGCAATGATGGTTATATAGGCATGCTTTATGCGTCTTGACAAATGTTACAAATGTTACAAGCATTCCATCACAATATATTTTGAAGAGGTGGACAAAAGTTGCAAAACAATGGACCTATTGTGAAAATGTTGTACAAAACTCTCATCATATGGTTAAATCAAAGACATTGTATTTGAAGAGGTTGATGCGGTTAGTTTTCAGTGTTATGAACGACAATGCCAATCATGATGTAATAGATGAGCTTGCAACCACAACCTTGTTGCGTCTTTGTTTTCAAATCACAAACAAAATGCAATCTCTAATAGGTACATATCATGTTGATTTCTTCGGAGAATGTGATGAATCTGAATATGTAGATAATCGTGGAATTCAAGTACTTGATCTCCTTTAGAGAATGCCAAAAGGTGAACCAAATACCCAGATCAAGGGCACCATGGAGAAGAGAAAGAGTCTTCATACGTAAGAGGCACCTTGCATGAGGTATGTCATTTGTTTAATGTGGCCAAATGATTTCATCAATTATCTTAACTTATTTTTACATGAAGTAATTCTAATACTTTCATTATGTTTTTTTTTTTTTTAAGGATTAACCTTAAAAATAGTTTGCAATCATTAGCTTGATTTTTTTCAAGGTACAAGCAGCATATGCATTGCACAAATGTATCTCAATTCCTTTTTAGTTTGCTATTTGAAAAAAATCAAGTAGAATTTATGGAGAAACCTCGTTACAACTTAATCCATCATTTTATGATAGTGTTGAGATTTTGAGCAAGGGCTTCTACTAGTTTAGAAATACTAATTTTGTTGGACTTTGATAGACTATGATCACAGAGTTGGTTAGATTGTGATCACAAGGTTGGTATGACCATTGCCATATGGTAATTCAAGTTGCCCACCTATTCCTAAATGGCCCATTTTTTTTTCTAGGTTTCTGTGCTGTGATTCTTTCATTATTTAGATTACTTCTTCTTTTCTTTTCTTATGGTTGTGCTAGTGAACATGTTTGATCTGTTCAAGATTAAATTCGACATTTTGGAGCATCATTTTAATTTCAAATTGTAAGTCAAAGT
This sequence comes from Eucalyptus grandis, assembly GCF_016545825.1. NCBI lineage: Eukaryota > Viridiplantae > Streptophyta > Magnoliopsida > Myrtales > Myrtaceae > Eucalyptus > Eucalyptus grandis. The sequence continues at coordinate 25,344,185 of NC_052614.1, read as the reverse complement.
AATGATAAGAAATGTTTGCAATATGTTGAAGCTTGAGGACATTTTGTATGACTAACTGTCATGAGAAGCAAGTTGCCATCAACAAATAGATAGAGAAAAGGTTTGTGTAATCAAGGAAAGTTGGAAGAGGGCGCACGGCAAAATGAGCAAATGAAGTGTAGCTTTTGACTTCAAAATGATGAGACAAATTCTCTTGAAAGTGTGGGTAGTTAACTAATGTCAATCAGTGTTTTTGGATTTTTTTTTTTTTTTTTTTTTTTTTGCTATGAGCATGCACTTCTACATAGGGTAGAATCAAAGTGCAGCTCTTTGGGTTGTTTTGCTATGAGCATGCACTTCTACATAGGATGGGATCAATGTGCAAATTCTTGGTATTTTTGTTATGAGGATGCACTTCTATGTAAGATAGGATCAATGTGCAACTCCTGGGTCTTTCAATGTACAACTCTTAGGCTTTTTTGCTATGAGCATGCACTTTTACATAGAATTGGATCGATTTGTAGACATTTTTTGGGACTTGTATAATTCACTGGTCTTGCTAGAATAAAGAATGCCATATTATGATGTTGAATTGTTGATTAATGCAACAATTTACTTTTGGGCATAAGTAGTTTTTTTTGGGAAATTACATCATAGGTATTATACCTACTGAACTACTATTGACAGCCTCTATTGTAGTTAGACTTGGATTTTTCCTTGTCTAGTTGGATCATTAGTTGCTTTTGAGCTATCTCTACAATGATATTTTGCCCTGGATTTTAACAGTTTATAATGCTAAACATGTATTTTTCTTCGTTTCGTCAGTTGGTGATCTTATTGCTCAAGCATTGCTCCACCGTTGAAAAGCACAAAAGTAAGAAACAACTCTTATATTGAACCGATCAAGAATATATACCCAAGCGTACAACTCACATTTGTAACAAAAACAAAAATTTAGAAAGGTAGAGACGTCACTAAAATGCCCCCACAAAAAATTAGGAAAAAAGAAAACAAAGTTGACTGAGAAAATATACCAAATATATTAGGACAATATGGGACCAAGGTACCACATGCTTTATCCTATGGTGGGTCATTCATTACAAACGCTTGAGGCTACATTCCTAAAATCATAAAATCAGCCAAAATTTCTACATCGACATTGATGCCTTTTTTTTTCCCGGAAGCTCCGACGCCGAGGAACTGGCTGCCAATTATTTTATCACCTTCTATTGTTGCCACGACCTCTCCCGCCACCGAAGCCATTAGAAAACCGGCCATTCCTTGGGGCAAAAAAACTACCACCTCTACCCCTAGGAAAACCACCGCCCCTATCACTATAGCCACCACGACCACCCCCACCGCCAAATCTTCCCCCTCTTGATTAGTCTCTCTCTTGGAGACGCGGCAATGTTTTTACCACCTCTAAGCTTACATTTGCTGCATTCTCTTGACCTGCAAACCAGAGGAGAAAAAGAAATATCAAAATCATTGTCTACACTAGGCTGATTAAATACAATCGAACCGAACCATTAACACCCCTAACTTTGGACTCATGCGTCACTTTGATTTTAGGTATGCTTTGTGGCACCCCCCTCGGCACGCTCCCCGATTCATTAGGGTTGCCACAGGTACTTATCACTTATCCTACTACATACCAGTCTAATAACTTTTTAATTAAAGTGGAACTATAGTTCATAGGGGTTGATCAATAAAATTCTTCTCCTCCTTTTTTTTTTTTTTTTGTAAAGGTCCCAACGCAGCTCATCAATAGAAGTATAAATGAGTCTCACCATCCCTTACTCCGATAACAATAATGCAATGCACATCAACTACGCACCAAATGAAAAGATAAAGTCGAGTCACTTTTATTTACATTTTCACGACGGACATCTTGGGTCGGTACAGTAAAAGGCCAAGATTTTTAACTATACTTGGCTATAACTCAAAAGAGAACTCGACCCTACATCAGACATGTACACCCCTCCATCAACAAGCGTCGGCTATCCCAAAAAGTGTCAACTCCCACCAGTCATACGTGCCATCACATCCAACTCGATGCATCGGGCGGCGGTGGCGGCAGCATCCCTTGCATCACCCCCATTGCGTCGAACGTGAACAGACAAAAACTCTTGGATAACAAGGCCATCAGCAAAACCCACGTCATACATCACCAAGACACGGACTTGGACAAACATCAGACCAAGTACACTAATACAGGAATGCTCCGTGCACTCCACATCAACGTCAGTAGGTATGTCATAGAAGGTACCACGCACGACTAGTGATAGAGGCATCTTTCTAATCTAAAATGTTAATCCCCAAATGGGTGAGTACAACCACTCAGCAGTAAAGATCCACCAAACTACACAATGCGTCAAACAAAACAATCAAGGTATCATGAATAAAACACATATCATTCATGCATTCGAGCATACCTCACCTCACAGCCATGCATATATCACCATACAACATGCATAAGCCACCATGCACTTGTACTTATATCATCAACAGCCATGCATATTCCACCATGCAATGTGCATATACCACCATGCACTTGTACATATGTCATCAAGCAGCCATGCATATTCCACCATGCACTTGATTCAATTTTAAATTTTCACTTTCATAAGAGGATCTCATTTTCATCTTTCTTCCTAAGGATTAGTGTTTGCATCCCTCATTTATTGCTTGCACCCAACCTGGCATCACGAGGAGCCTCCGGCACACACCTCCGGGCATCTCGTACCTCAATTGGCATCATGAGGTATCCCCCCCGGCACACACCTCCGGGCACCTGGGGCATCCAACACACACACTCTAGGCATCCGACACCCACGCTCCAGCATCCCAACACTCCCGAGGCATCGTCGGCTCACACCTCCGACGGTATCATCATTATCATAATTTATATTCACACATGTATCTCAATTTCAACATGGCATTTGATGCAATAATATCAAATGTCTCAACTAGCTTTTGATGTCATATAACATGCCATATGTCACCACATATGCAGCATAATCAACCACTCAAGACATTATATCACATGGAGCAATTTCATTTATTTTTGAAAATACAGCAAAATTTTGGATAAAAACATATTGCATTCCTTTGGTCATAATTCTTGAAAAATTAGTAAACAGCCTTAATAAATTCTAAAAATTCGACATGTTATATACAAGATCTAGAGGAAAACGTTTCATGAAGGACACCACCTCAAAAGAACATCATACATTTCGGTACAGTCCATGCATTACAATCTTTATAATTTCGGAATATTGCCACACACAGTTTCATTCACCAATTCAGTAAAAATCCTAAATCAACTCCAAAAATTCTGAAATTTTTATATGTTATAGAAAAAATACATAAGTAAATATTTTATGAAGAACTTGAAATTATATTTGTGATAGATTAAAAACTATAATAACCATAACCGTCCATAACCCTCGACATCAAATTCCAGATCTAACCGTTTCGGATAAAATCGTTTCACCCACCTAGACTCATCCATTTACTCTAAAATTTTAGTATATTACTCCTTAACATATCATCTTCAACTTTCATTAAGAACACAAGACCAAATTCCAATCGGATAATTTTATAAAATTTACAGAATCACACTAGGTCAGTATTTCAATTTCCAGATCTAACTTCTTCAAAGAAAAAAGGTTTCACCAACCTATACTTGTTCATTTCCTCTCAATTTTTTATATGTTATACTTCAAGAGGTTCTCTACAACTTTCATCAAGAATTCGAAGTGAAATTCCAACTAGACACTCACCTAAAGTTCACGAAACAGCAAGGAGACAGACTACCTTTCTGGAAAAACAGAATGCTAAACCACGACACTTCTCCCCAAAGCTCCGAAATTTCCTCACCTCTACTACATCCGAAGTTTACCATTTTCTACACACACATCACAGCAAGCAAAGGGTAGATTGATGGACTCTACTTGCCTCTAGTCCAAGCAAAACGGAGGGCAAGGCAGCTCGACGGTGGCGGCTAGACGGACGCACGGGGGCTCGGTCCTCCTCTTTTCTTCAGCTACCTCTCTTTCTCTCTTCCTCTCTTGTGCGACACCCCTCCCCCTCTCTCGGTTGCTCCTCGCCTAATCCGCCCCTTCCCCTCACTAATTTCTTCCCCTCAATGATTAACCATCATTAGCTTTGCATGCAATGTGACACTTGGAAGACCCCTCACGCCACTTGCCATTTTTCATGCAAGAGGGTGGCTTCATCCGGCTGGCCTTGGGCCAGCCTTGGTCGACGAGCCATTGGGCCTCTTGGGCCGGGCCTTCGCCAGTCGAAGGGTGGGGGATTGTGTGCTGGTTTGGCCCAAAAATCAGCCCACTCCCTCCTTTAATAATCCACTGTTATTTTTCACTTAAATAAATACCTGATTACAAAAATAATATGACCAAAAACTTGCAACATTAATCCATAAAAATTCAAATCCATAAGGTGCATAGCCAAGAACAAAATTCCCATTATCAAATTATCCTATAGCATCAACTTTGATAACCCAAGAACATAAGATACCTTTCCATTAAAGCGTTCGGCCTTAATCTATTACAATTCTTCGGTCTAGAGGCCACAACATACTTCAACAACACGACCATTCACTTTTCCATAGGTCATAATGCCTCTAGAAATTGCCATGAAATTTTGGGATGCCACATGCTTTCCATGTCCTGAGGAGATTCTTGCCTGAAGACAAAGTAGAGTCTGTGAAGGGTCTTACTCTCACAGCTAATGGAAATGGTGTTGTATTTGATGTGGCAGCTGAAGATCTAGATCCTTTCTTTGTTGGTACTTAAATTACTAAACTCATCAGGCTCCTAAGTCGTAAGTGATGCTGCACTTTATGCATACTTTGCATAGATTTTTATATTATTTTAGTAATAAACTCTTATTGGTTTGTCGATTCGGTTCAATTTAGTTAACCGATAAAAACTAAATCGATAAAAAAAATTGGTTTTTTATGAGAATCGAACCGAATGATAACCGAACCGAAAAAACCGAATTTTGGTCCGGTTTTTGACACCCCTAATTAGGGCATTGCACTGCATGAATGAAGCATGGAACCATATCAAAAGGCAACGATGCTGGAAGGCAATACAAGAATGAAGCATAACCTAGCCTCCGTACTATGTGATCTAAGAAACTTTGACCCTAATGTTCGGCTCTCGATGTAGTGCATACAGACACCATGAGTAAGCATTTGCTTAAGATTGATGAATCTACCTAACGATCGACTGGCCCTACTCCTACCCTCAGTCGATGCCATCATGGAACGGGTCACAAAATTTTCCATCACTTGGGGAAGTTACTATGCTTAGTAATGAAGCCTCGATCCGGGTAAGGCTTTTCCTAGACCCTCCCCCCGCCAAACTCTTTGGACTCTTCTTTTTTCCAAGGCCTCTGTTAAGTATGCATAAACTTAAGCTTCTGAATATGACCTATCTTTAAATATATGTCAAGCACACAGTAGAGGTTAGCTCCGTTAGATGCTCCGTCCCTCGTGCTACTAAGTTAAAATAATATCATGTTTGGGCCATCCATCTGGATTTCAACCCGGGTCTCTTATATAGTCCATTAGTTTAGCAAGGTATTCTTGCAAGTATTTATGTACCTAAGGTGGAATGTATATCCTTAAAAAAAGGCAATTGCTGGACTTGTCTTGTTTATTGGATAAGGTCCACAAAGACATCCTGCCATGTTTCCATTGAGCGATCCGGCCCAAAAATTCTAGAAATTATAAAACCAAGATAGGCCATTTACTAATATTCATATATACGTTTCATTCTAGTACTACCTTCTTTTTAAATGAAAGAAACATATATCAAATATATTTTTCATTTAGCATAGAGATATCTAACCGAACATAAAGTTCTGACAACTGGTAAGATCAGAACAGAATGCAGTATCCACAGCGAAGATAATTCGCTCTTCTATTTGCACATAACAATTATTGGGGAATGGCCCAATGGAATAAAATCTTTCTCCACTTATTCCTGGGATGCATCGATACCTTTCCAGAAGGTTTGATGCTTTGTGGGAAGTGGTCTAAAAGCTAACATGGACCTTCTTTGTGGTTCCTGGTGTTAATCTCCAGTCGATTATGCTCGATGGAATATTTGCTCAATCTCAATGTCCGGTTGTAATCTGCTTAGTTTTCGCATCTTGCACATGTTGGAAATTTCCTATAATATGGGCTTACATTAATTAATTAATTTTTTATTTTAAATAATTGAGTTAATGGATATTTCAATATTTGTTGAACTCTATAGTGATCTGATTGAATTGGGTATTGTCATCTATTAATAACGGGCTTAGTTGAGCAGCAAAATATAATTAATTGTGTTTAACTGGAGCCCGTAATGGGAATGACCCAGTTGACACGCTATTAATTAGGGTTTGCTAGGTCCCATCTCTAGCCTATAAAGATAGGATATACCTATCAGTTGCTTAAATCACATTAAAAGCTACTATACTAAAATATGTCATAGAGAGAAAGATCTGGCATTATGATAAATCACTGATTATCAGATTGATCTATTTACTTCAAGTAAAGCAATGGCTCAAACATGTACGTTTTAATTCCGCTGTGTTTATTGTTATCGGTGTTTTACAATCATATATGGATCCGATTCTTCTTGATTAATTAATTATTCATGTGAATAATTTTCTACAGCACATCCTTAAAGAAAAGGTAATCGCTAGACATGACTTGTTTATTAGATAAGATTCACAAAGACATATATCAAATATCTTTTTTCCACTAAAATTTTATATATGCAAATACACGTATTCCGATTGTAGTATTTTTCCCGTTTTTCGTAGAGATATTTGACCAAACATAAAGTTCAGACAAGTAGTGAGATCAGCAAGGACTGCAGTATCGATGGTGAAGATAATTCGTTATTTTACCTGCATACAATAATTATTAGGGAATGGCCCAATGAAATCAAACGCTTCTCCGCTTATTCCTTGGGATACGTTGTTTCCTTTCTCGAAGGCTTGATGCTTTGTGGGGAGTGGTCTAAAAATCTAAGATGGGCCTTCTTCATATCTTCGTTCGTGACCCATTGACCCAAATTGAAACACATAAAAATATGAAGATGACCAGGTAAGTGGCTTTGGGAACTTGGTCGGGGATCCTACTAACCGTTTTGGCATCACATCAGCATTACCAAGTTGGAACAAGAAGCTAAAAGGAATCAGATTGATTGCGAAAAACCAAAGATTTAAGCTTCATTTGTGTCACGAAGATGAATAATGCGAAAAATATGATGTGAAAAATATTTATCTAAAATTAATCGCTCATATCGCTTAAAAAAATTAATTAGTGAAAAATGATTTCATTACCGACAATAATTTATATCTAATCATTTTCACGAACAATGAAATAATAGTGTTTATTAAGATTTTTTTTTTTTCAAATCATTCATTTTTTGGCAAAACAACTGGAGCTCTAAAACACATAATGGCATCACAGTCTATGAATGAAGCATAAAACCATATCGGAGGGCAACTCCACTAGGAGGCGATACAAGAATGAAGCACCTAGCCTCTATACTATGTGGTGATAAAAACTTTGACCAGGATGTCTAGCGCTCGATGTAGTGTACACAAGCACCATGAGTTGGTCTTTGCATAAGATTGATGAATCTAACTCTGAATGAGGTAGCTACTTAGGTAGCGCATGGAAATGCTCCTGTTTCTCCCAATTTCTGTTGTTTTGTTTCCTAACAAAAAAAGAACAGAAACCTGTTTGAAAACATTTGTTCCCGAACAATTTCTCTAATTTTTTGTTCCCGGAATGTTTTGAGAAGCAAAAGTTGCTTTTGTTCCTGAACAATTTCTAGAAATAAGCTGATTTTCTTTTTTTAATTTTCTTTTTATTTCCTTTTCTTGCCGCGACCACCGTCAACTGCCCCGAGCCATCGCCCGCCGCCGTCGCTGCCGCGGCCGGCCGGGCCGACGGCTGCCGGTCTCCGCGCGCCCGCTGCCGCCGCCGCCGCGCCGCCCGCCGCCCGCCGCCACCGCTAGCCCACTGCCGCCGCCGCCGCACAACCGTTCGGTGTCGACCGTCACCGCCAACCGGCCGCCGAAGCCCATCGCCCGCCTCCCGCGGCCACCCGACAGCCGGCGGTTGTCGCCGCCGATGGGCTTCCGGCGGCGGTCGACGGTGACGATCGGCGGTCGACGGCCGGGTAGTCGTGCAACGGCGGTAGCTGGCGGGCCGGCAGCCGGGCGACAGCGGCGGCGATCCGTCGACAAGAATAAAAAATGAATAAATACAAAAGGAAATTGTTTTGTTACCAAACGCATTTCTATTCATTTTCTATTCCGAGTAGAAATTTTGTATCGTTACCAAACGGGTTTTTTTACTCAAATTGTATCCCGGAGCAGAAATAGAAAAGAACTATTTCTGAAAGAAAAAAAAACAAAAAAAAACAAAAAAAGAGAAACTCTTCCCGGAAATAGAAGCGTTGTCATGCGCAATCGTTGATTAGGTTCACAAAATTTTCCATCACTTGGGGGAGTTGCTGTGCTTAGTAATGAAAGCCAGGCCCGAGTAAGGCTTTTCTCAAAGTTAACATGACCCATTGCAATCTTGAAACTACCAAAGTAGTGGATTGGGTCATCAAGGCTCAAAGAAGAAGAGTCCTCCTTTTCGATTGTGCTTCTAACGTCCCTCAAACTCTTTGGACTCTTATTTATTCTACGGCCTTTGTACTCAAGCTTTTGAATATGAGCTATCTTTAAGACCAGAAAAAAATGGCTATTAAGCACATACCGAAAGTTAGATGCTCCATACCTCGTACCACTAAGCATAAATAATTTCATGTTTGGGCCATCCATCTAGATTTCAACCCGGGTCTAGTCCATTAGTTTAGTGTGGTATTCTCACGAGTATTTATATACCTAAGGTAGAATTGCTCATCTTTAAAAAAAAAATAAAAACAATCGCTAGACTGGACTTGTTTATTAGATAAGGTTCACAAAGATATATATCATATATCTTTTTCACTAAAATTTTACATATGAAAACCCCGTATTCCAGGCGAGCACATATTGTATTGTTGTATTTTCCTTTATTTCGTAGAGATATCTAATTGAACAAAAAATTCTGGCCATTTGCGAGACCAGAATAGACTGCAGTACCAATGACGAGGATAATTCGTTCTTCTATTCGCATACAACGATTATTAGGGAATGGCGCAATTAAATCAAATCCTTCTCCACTCATTTCTTGGCATTCATCGATTCCTCCCTAGTAGGTTGATGCTCTGGGGAAAGTGGTCTACTTTCCTCGTGTTGATCTCCAGTCGATTGCCCTCGATGGAATATATGCTCATTCTCAATGTCTGGCCGTAATCTGCTTAGCTTTCGCATCTTGGCATTTAGGTCAAAAAGTGGTGTCGAAGAGGTGGCAGAAGGCGCTTCAAGGACAACGGTGACTCATGTTCTTCTAAGGCAAAGGTAGTCAGGTTCTACTTGGACATTCTTATTTAGTGAAATTGTTCTTAGTTATATTCTTGATTGGTGAAGAAGATGCTTCGGTGCACTGCATGGTGGATTCCTGTCTTTTACCATTTATGTCATTGTACCGAATATTAGTAAGAAGTGTGCATAGGTTCCGATCCAACTTGAAATTTGAATTGGACCAGCTGATTCTGGGTGGTTCCTGCCAAAATAATTGGTCCAATTCCCAATTTCTAAAAAGTAATCAGGTTGATTAGACCAGACTAATAGAACTAATCCAAAGTTTGTGTGTGTATATATTTATAGCAAAAACCATAAAAAAAAAAATGAAGACAAGATATTTATAATAGAAATCATGTAAAAAAATAACAACATCAGGGTCGATTCCTGATTCTACAAATAGGGAATCAATCATATCCAATCTTTGGCTCCTTATTTCTAGGTGGGAATCAACTCACCCTGAAATCAATCACCGGAGATCTTAATTATGGATTGTTTGAGAATTTTATGATAAAAATGACTACCTAATATTAATCTATATCGTCAGTATTGGAAGGGATATAATATAAACTATTAAGAAATCGGAAAAAATTTAAAATACATAAGTCAACGGAAATGACGGTGTTATCGGCACTTCATATAGTCTGCAGATGTTTTTTTAAATGTATAAAGGGAAGAGATTCTTCTCGAACGTAGATGAGTCACAACTTAAACGGAGAAACAACGAAGAGTGATTGGCGAGAGAGCGATAGAGATGAGTTTAATAATAATAGGCGGCGTCTGATGATTGGTTGATTAAGTTCAACGCCGGAGGGCCTCTTCCCGATCGTGTGCACCAATTAAGACTCCACTATTCGATTGTTAGGAATTTAAACATTACGATTCTTTTTCTTTATAAGATAATGCACAAATATATGCGATGATGTAGTCATAGGCTTCCAACTAGAGGATGAACAAGATGGTTACTTGAAACGTGGCTCAATCCCGGAAGTAGAAATAGAAAAATGCTTTATGAGTTGATCATGCAGCCAGCATGATGTGATCAACTAGTTATAGTGCTTGCACAATGTGTTTATGTAGGGATGAGCAAAGGAACGAACCGAATTGAGAATCCGTCCAATTCTTGATTCCAAATTTGGAACTACCCATCCGGATCGACCTATGTACCATAATTACTGTTTATATTGCCCATTCTTCTCACAAAAGTGAAAGATATGACCAAAATACTCAAAAGAAGGGTGTTAACTGTTCAATTCGGATTTTCATAAAATCGAAGCCTGTACCAATTTGAATTGCTTGGGGGTGTATTAACTTTGAATCGAATCTCACTCCAAATTGAACTGAAAATGCACCGAGATTTAGTTTGGTTCAAATCGACTTTGGTTTGGTTTTATGGTTTAGTTCCAACACCCCTGCTCCAATAGTTTTTCATACTCGAAATGAGGTAAATATATGACCAAAGTATTCACGGTCGGTTCCTAGACCCATCAAGGAACTAGACTAGATTGTCAGCATGATTTTCGGGTGGATCCAGAAATCTGTGGACTAGTTTCAAGTTTTACGATGGGAACTTGATGGTCCTAAAATGGATCACCACTGCACTTTATTCCTTTTAAATTTGGAAATTGCTTTAGTAAAATGATTTATCACGCTACCTTTATAAAACGACAGCTTCTCGTGCAAGAGACACAAAAGGTCGGAATAACCGGCTACCTCCTTCCAGAGAAATCCCACATTCGGGAGAACGCTTGACTCTGCATCCCAACCGACCAGGACTCTCTCTCTCTCTCTCTCTCTCTCTCTACGTACAGTTGAAGCCGCCGTTGCCAGCACTCAGCAGCAGCTTAACTCGACTTCTCGTCCTCTGTCATCTTCTTCATCAACAAGCACCAGACATGCATGAGCACGCGATCAGCTGAAAGACCTCTGTCTCTCTCTGTTTCTCTCTGTTTTTCTCTGTCTCTCTGTGTGCGGGTGGGAAATGGCGGGGAACGAGTGGGTGAACAGCTACCTGGAGGCCATCCTCGACGTCGGCCCGGCGCTCGACGACCCCAAGTCGTCGTCGCTGCTGCTGAGGGAGAGGGGCCGCTTCAGCCCCACCCGCTACTTCGTCGAGCAGGTCATTACCGGCTTCGACGAGACCGACCTCCACCGCTCCTGGCTCCGGGTCAGTACCGCCTCTCTGTATTACTGAACCTGACCCTTTTGTTTTTCCTGGGCTGTGGCTCCTCGCTTAGCTTGGCGTTCGCTTCTTCTTCTTTTTTTCTATGTAGGCCGCGGCGACCCGGAGCCCGCAGGAGAGGAACACGAGGTTGGAGAACATGTGCTGGAGGATATGGAATCTCGCTCGCAAGAAAAAGCAGGTGGTTTCTTCTTTACTTCTCCTCGTCCTTGGCTTTCGTCGAACAATGGTTGCGTGTGAGCATCGATGAGAAAGCCTCTTTCGGGATTTTGTTGGAACGGGAAATGCTCTGTTTCTGGTTGTTCTGTATTGGCTGTTTGTGACTGATGACGGAGTTCATCTTTTGGAAAATCAGTGCTTGGTCTGCTCTTAAGATGGAAATGAGGGGTTGGAGTAGAATTATGAACAGGGGAAAAGGTGAAATTAAGCACGCCCCTTTGGAGCTTCATTTTTTCCTTCACGGTTCACTGTTGGGATTTGCTTATATCCATCAATTTGAGTTTGCGAATCGAGTTGATTAAGGGGATTGAAACAATGTGATAGCCTTTCCCAATTGATAAGAGACTAGTAGCGGAATTGCATTATCTTTTGTTTGGATGCTGTTGAGCTTGTGATTTGAGCTAAACTCATACTATAATCTTCGTACGCCAATCTTTTTGTGAAGCCATCGACGATTTATATGCTCATTGAGTACTCTTTCCATCAAATATGGTTTTAGATTTGTGGCCTTCTCCTTGTTGATCATTTCGTATTTGGCCGTGTCTTTAGACCTTCTTTTGTGCATAATTTGATCGATTCTTTCCTAAGACCAAACTTTTCCTCCGTATATGTGGATTTTTCTCGTGAATTTCATGTTTGTTTCCTTTGATCATTTCCCCTTCCGCCGCCCTCTTTGAATGTAGCTTGAGGGAGAGGAAGCTCAACGCATCGCTAAGCGGCGTCTTGAACATGAAAGAGGTCGTAGAGAGGCAACAGCCGACATGTCCGAAGATTTGTCATCAGAAGGCGAAAAAGGGGATTCGGCAACTGATATCTCGTCTCAAGGTGGAGAGAGGATGCCTAGAACCGGCTCTGTTGATATCATGGACAAATGGGCTAGCAGACAGAAGGACTGCAAGCTTTACCTTGTCCTAATAAGGTATCGGTCAACTCCATCTTCACATTATTTTCGACCATAAATTTAGAAACTTCCGAAACACAAATTCTTTTGTTTTTAACCTATGCTGCACACGATAAATTTATGAGCCGAAGCATATCTTATTTGTGGCTTTGAGTGCTTTCAACTGCAACTTTGATGTAGCCTTCATGGCTTGGTACGTGGAGAAAACCTGGAGCTTGGCCGTGATTCTGATACCGGTGGGCAGGTGAGCTTTTACATTCATGTTCGGACATGACACACCCATTTCCGATCAGTTATCTGGTCTGATTCTGATTGAATCTTTTGAATCAGGTTAAATATGTGGTGGAGCTTGCGAGGGCACTAGGCACAATACCAGGAGTTTATCGGGTCGATCTGCTGACAAGGCAAATATCAGCTCCGGATGTCGACTGGAGTTATGGGGAACCGACAGAGATGCTGAGGACAAGAAACTCTGAATTTCCACTTCAGGAAATTGGCGAAAGCAGTGGGTCATATATCATCCGAATACCTTGCGGCCCTAGAAACAAATATGTACAAAAAGAACTTCTCTGGCCTCACATTCCTGAATTTGTTGATGGTGCACTGAGTCACATCACACAGATGTCCAAAGTGCTGGGTGAACAAATTGGTGGTGGCCGACCAGTTTGGCCTGCGGCTATTCATGGGCATTACGCAGATGCAGGTGATGCTGCTGCTCTTCTTTCTGGAGCTCTAAATGTACCCATGCTTTTTACCGGTCACTCACTTGGGCGTGACAAGCTCGAACAGCTATTGAAGCAAGGAAGACTGGCAGAGGAAATAAATACAGCATATAAAATAAGGCGCCGGATTGAAGCCGAGGAGCTTTCTCTTGACACTTCAGAAATCATCATTACTAGCACAAGGCAGGAAATAGAACAGCAGTGGCGCTTGTATGATGGCTTTGATCCAGTATTAGAGCGAAAACTAAGAGCAAGGATTAAAAGGGGTGTCAGCTGTCATGGAAGATATATGCCGCGCTTTGTGGTGAGTGAGTTGATAGTCCTACTTCAAGGTGTGTTCAAGATACATTTGTTTGTCAGTACATTTAGGATAGTTTCATGCCTCTGTTATCTCTGAGCAGGTAATTCCTCCTGGAATGGAATTTCGTAATATCGTTCCCCATGATGGTGATATGAATGGGGAAGTGGAAAAGAACCCCCCAATTTGGCCTGAGGTTAAGTTCTTCCTGATTAGCACTATAGCTTGAACAAGCATATTATTGTCATTTTTCTGATTTATCAACTAAACTATGTGTCTTGGATGTTGCATGCAGATAATGAGATTCTTTTCGAATCCTCGCAAACCCATGATACTTGCTCTTGCCAGGCCAGACCCCAAAAAGAACATCACCACTTTAGTTAAAGCATATGGAGAATGTCACCAACTAAGAGAGCTTGCTAACCTTGTATCCTCCTTTTTTTCTCTCTACATATATGCTTTCCCTTCTGTAAATATTGTTTGTAGTTTTTCATTAACCTTTTCCAATTTTGAAGTCTTGCTTTTTCTGTATTGCAGACTCTAATTATGGGGAACCGTGATGACCTTGATGAAATGTCTACCACAAATGCAGCTGTTCTTCTCTCCATTCTTAAGCTAATCGACAAATATAATCTATATGGCCAAGTATCGTATCCAAAGCACCATAAGCAATCTGATGTTCCTGACATTTACCGTTTAGCCGCAAAAACAAAGGTATTTTATCTAGTTTTCACCTTCAGAAGCTGTGGAAATGATGCTGAACATCAGAACACGAGCTTGAAATGGGATGGTTTTCCAATGTCAAAGTCATCGGTTTTTTTTTCCTTTCCTTCCTTAGCCTCTTGTTCTCTCCATGCTTCGTAATGATACGGTTGCTAGAATCAACTTTGCAGTCTTTTATAGCGAAGTCCCATTTTTAACTGAACAAACTTTTGTTGATCTTCCCTGTAGGGGGTCTTCATCAACCCTGCTTTAATTGAGCCATTTGGCCTCACTTTGATTGAGGTTCCACTCTCAGCCTATTATACAAAATCTTTTTGATTTCTAGCAATTCCAATTCTCCTTATGGTTCACTAATGAGATCCTTATGTCATCTCTTGCTACCCAGGCAGCTGCTTATGGTTTACCTGTTGTTGCCACCAAAAATGGTGGTCCTGTTGATATTCTTCGGGTGTGTTCGAGCTGGAGCCTTATACCTCAATAGAAATTCTTGTATGTTAATTGGAGCTGTGCCAAGTTCAGCTATGAAGTAGCTAACTATGACTTGTTACAGGTTCTGGACAATGGACAACTTGTTGATCCCCATGATCAGCATGCAATAGCCAATGCTCTTCTTAAGCTAGTTTCAGATAAGCAGCTATGGTCAAGATGTAGGGAGAATGGACTTAAGAACATTCATCTTTTCTCATGGCCAGAGCATTGTAGGACATACTTATCTCGCATAATTAGTTGCAAACCAAGAGGGCCACAGTGGCAGAATAATGATGACAAGTTAGATAAATCAGAATCAGATTCGCCAGGAGATTCCTTGAGGGATATACAGGACATATCCCTGAATTTGAAATTTACATTGGATGGAGAGAAAAGTGAAGGGAACGCCACTTTCCTTGAAGAAAATGCTGACGATGCAAAGAGTAATGTGGAGAACACTGTTTTGACGTTGGCAAAGGGTGTATTGAGAGGAATTGCAAAAGGCACGTCAACTGAGAAAGCTAATGAGGATATTGGCGCCGGTGATTTTTCGACATTTAGGAGGAGAAAATGGATATATGTCATTGCTGTGGATTGTGATGCCACTGCAGATTATATTGACATCATTAAGAGGATTATGGAAGCAACAAGGAAGGAAAATGCAGCTGGCTTTATTCTATCGACAGCCTTGACCATATTAGAGGTGCACTCGCTCTTAACATCAGGAGGATTGAACTTGACGGATTTTGATGCGTTCATTTGCAGTAGTGGTAGTGACTTGCTCTATCCATCATCAAGCTCTGACGATGGCCCTTCGGGGCTTCCCTTTGTCATTGACCTTGATTACCGTTCACATATTGAATATCGTTGGGGTGGGGAAGGGCTGAGGAAGACATTGGTACGTTGGGCAGCCTCCATTAATGACAAGAAGAATGGAGAAAACATTGTTGCAGAAGATGAATCAGGATCAAGTTCATATTGCTTTTCATTTAAAGTGGAAGATCATGATCTGGTAAATTTCTGCTTCTTGCCACCAAAACCTTTGGATGCGACTGTGTCGTCCTCTTAGCTTCTATAGCAGTTCTCTTCAGAATAGTACTGAGGCAAATAGGGACCAGTCCAAAAGTATTTTGACACTTTCTCTCTTGCTACAGATTCCCCCAGTTAAGGAACTCAGAAAACTGATGAGAATCCAGGCACTTCGTTGCCATGTTGTGTGCTGTCAGAATGGCAGGAAACTCAACGTTATCCCTGTTTTGGCATCTCGAGTTCAAGCTCTAAGGTATTTATGCAGAAGTCCTAGTGTTATTAATGATTGTTTGATGCTAAAATCCATCCACTTGATGCAACTTCCTCGTAATTTGCATATAAATTCGGGTTTTTTTTCTTCTTCTTTTGGGATAAACCATTCATTTATCATATCAATTCTGCTGAAATTTCACTCCTTGTATTACTTCTGATGCTTTGACCTGCAATACTTTTCGGTAATCAGACAGTTCAGGCTTAACCCTTTCCAATTTTGTGGAACTTTTCTGTGATTTCAACCATAGCCCAGCATTGTAGATGTTTTCGCCCTCTTTCTGCCTACTAAACCTTTAGGTAACATAAATACACACACATACATACACACATGTATATATATAGGTCAAGGGATGGAAATTGTTCATCTAGGAAATAATGTCGCGAGATTCAAAAATATGCTGAAGTTTGAACACTACCACGGTTGAACCGCGTGGAGGAAAATCAACTGGAAATTGGCCATGGTAGGATGTACCTGCCTGCAGTAGTCATCAGATCTATTGTGTACTTCAGTTTTAACTTCTGTTTGATCTGCAATGGATCAATTTAACAAGCTGCTAATGCGAAAGCTGCAATTTTGTGGGGGATTATAGAGAGGTTTTCTCTAAATGAGTCGCTTATTAGAATGTTCAATCCACAAGTTTAACGACCGATTGATTAGTATGATATCTGGTTCTCCTAATTCCCGAGTACATCTAATCTGCACTTAAATTCAAACTCATCTGTCCTGTAATATACTGACAAAGTCCTTTGCAGGTATCTTTTCGTCCGGTGGGGCATGGATCTGTCGAAGTTCGTCGTGTTCGTAGGAGAATGCGGCGACACGGACTATGAGGGACTGATCGGCGGAGTCCATAAAACCGTGATACTCAGAGGATTAGGCTGTGAATCTCGTAAGTTGCACGCTCATAGGGGTTACCCTCTCGAGCATGTCGTTCCATACGACAGTCCCAACGTCGTAGAGGCCGAAGGATCTGATGTCAACAGCATTACGGAAGCATTAGCCAAATTAGGAGTGACGAGGACGTAGCTTCTCCCAGTTTGTGCATTCCTTTTGTCTATAACCAATTGGCTTGTAGAATAAAAAACTAAGCCTGGTTTGAACAGAGACATGGAGTCTCAGTGATTCAACGTCAACACCGAGGCCATGGGAACTATGCAAGTAGCTTTTTTGAGATGATGAATTATTGTCTAGAAAAACATGTTACGGCGTGAATAATAACCATTCTATTTTAGAAATTAATTTCTGGCTATAAATTGATTTTTCTAATTTTATTCCCTGGATAACTTTTGGAGCAAAGTGTTTAATAACTTTACAATATTTATGTTCTTGAAATAAAAATTCATGTAATAATGACACAAAATTTCTCTTTCTCGAGTGATGGTGAGAGGCATCTGGCGGGTGATCAGCGGCGGGTGTCTAGTGTCTAGTGATTGGCGGTGGGAGGTGGGCAACGATTGGCAACCGACGGTGGGTGGGTGGCATTTGGCGGCTATGTAACATCGACACGGATACGACACGACACGCCGACACGTTATTTCTCAAAAGATAAAGAATTCTAACACGTTCCGACACGTTATAAATATATAAATGCAAAAATAAATAATAAAAGAGCATAGAATTAATTTATACTAAAAATATTAATTCAACATTTGTTAATATCATTCATTATTTTAATTTTATAGAAATTGAATAAGAAATTCAAAAATTGCAAACACAAAAGAGTAAATTTAAAGGAACATGTCTTTTTTTTACACTTGTTGGAAATGAGTGAGATTTCTTATAGTCCCGACAAAGTTCGGAGTTCATGAGATAGACTAGCTTGGAGCTCCTCTACAAAACAAGGTTTGAGAAAAATGAAAATCTAGGACAAGAACTCTTGAAGTACGACCAAAAGAAAATGAAATAACTAAATTCTCCATGGAAATGTAAGAGATAACTCACAAGCTAATGACATAAACCAAAAAAGATCACTCACAAGCGACGCCAGTGAGAGGCGGAAAGAAGCAAAAAAAAAAAAAAATCACAACTTTAAGTTCGCGAGGGCGGCAGAGCGACGTCGGCGAGAAGATGGGCGTTCCATCGTCACTCACGGGAATGTCAAAACTTATAAGTGAGAAACTTGAGAGTGAGAATTTTCTTCTTTTCCCTTTATATTTGTTATTGTCATTATTTTTCATATATTTATATTTTTGACCCTCAAGTATTGAAATTTTTTAAAATTAACCCCGTGCGTGTCGGAATTTCGAACTCGCATGTTGGAGCATGTCGGGAAGAGTTGACAATGTGTCAGATTTCCCGACACTCGTTGACCACGTGTCGGAGAGTGTCGGACATGTGTCGGAGTATTGGACACAACACGAAGGCTTCCGGAGAGTGTCGGTGCTTCTTAGTTTGGCGGTTGGTAGTGGGTGTCTGGCATTCCACAGGCGGCAAGTGTCCAGTGTCTTACGAGGGCAAGTGTCTGATGATGAGAAGAGTTTTCATTTCTTACTTTTATTTCAGAAATAGAAAAGCTAAAAAATTTAATTTCTGATTTCTAATTCAATCTATTCTTTGAGCATAAATTTGTTCCAGAAATATAAAAATAAAATTACGTTACCGAATAAATTTCTATTCTATGTTTGTTCCTGGAGACAGAAAAACAGAGAAATAGAAAAATATAATGATTATCGTTTGTGCCCTCATAAGCACACAAGTTTCATAGGATTGATGTAAGTGTGAGTCTTTTCAGTAACTACATTTTCTTCTCACGACATCTTTAATGCATTTTTCATATAAACCGTGTCATAGGAGGTTTTTCTTCGTAGGTAAATCGGGAAACCATTCCCAATGATTTGAGAATATCTATTTACATTTGCTTATAAACTTCTAAAACAAACTAATGGGTTGGTATTCTAATGGAATTTTATAATTCGTTTATTTCGTGGAAAACAAATGATTTGAAAAATAATTTTTTTAAAATGATTGTTCATATCACTTATAAGAATAAATGAACAAAAAAATATTCTTTTTGCAGAATAAACGGAGCCCTAATGTACCAAAAATAATACCCTGGAGAAACAAATTTACTTCTGATTCACTATAAAAAAATATAAAAAATAATTTACTTAGTAGATAAGTATTTATACCTATTGTGTAAGCCCATTTGCATCAACAAATATCCAATTTCCAATCTTTTTATGTGCGTTGCACGCGGTTGGGTAAATAGAAAAATAAAATAAGTGGATGTGTAAAGAAGTGGTTGAAATAGGAACTTATTGAGAGTGTTAATTATCTCTTCTTTTGTCCTTTTATTGTTTATACCATGTATATATTGTAATTTTTTCTTGATCGAAATATATATTGTAATTGTAAGTGAGGTTTGTCTCACTTTAGCTTTCCAATTTTATCCTTATTTTATATATTATCTTTTAAAAGAAGTATCTCATTTTTAGTTCTCCACTTCAATTTATTTGTCTCAACAAGAAACTTTTAAAAGGCAAGAGTTGTAAATCTATAACAAAAATTGCCCACTAACCCACAAAATGGAAAAAAAGAAGAAAAACTATTCAAATTCATTTAAGAAATGCTCATGATGCATGAAGCATGTAGCACGCGTTGGTTCTAGTTTATTTATTGAAGTGAAAACACCATAATGTCTCACTTTTGTGTTTCTTATTGAATCTATAATAAATTTATTTTGCTAATTGTAAATCAAAGAGAAGAAAAAGGTAAAATTTGGCTGAAGAAAAAAAATGACATTAAGGGTGTTTTACGTGTGTACTCGAATAAGTTTTATTTCTATGCGTAACATTGTATGCTACTAATAAAATTCATAACTTCAATTGCACTGAGAAACATGAAAAAAAAATTGAAATTATTTTCTTCTCTTACCAATATACAAATTCTTTCTTGGAAGAAAACATTGAATAGAAATTTTGCTATCTTTACATTAATTGAATATATATATGTGTGTGTGTGTGTGTGTGTGTGTGTGTGTGTGTGTGTGTATTAAAATACAAATAAAAATAAAAGAAAATGAGAGATGCATTATAAATTTCTCACATAGAGTGCAAAGATGAGGTTGCCATTGCATGGAAAATTGTCTGAAAAGTTATAAACCATCCGCCCTTTTATCAATTCTGTAAAATCTTTTAATTATGTCAATTTAATCTTAAATATTCTCACATTTTGCTAATTGAGTTTATCTGGCCAATTTTGGTCGAAAATCGTTAACATAGCTAATTTTTATTTTTTATATATATATTTTAAATTTTCACATTTCCTTTTGCTTTTATTTCTCTCTTTTCCTTTTTTTCCCCTTCTTTCTCTAGCCAGTCACTTGGCCTCGTGAGATTGACCTCGTAGCCTCTAGTAAAGCTCGCCCCGCCACCCACCGGCGAGGCTTGCTCAAGGCCGACCTCATCGACCCTCATATTTGGTCGATCTTAGCCATCTCAAGGCTTGGCGACCGGCTAGAGGGAGAACGGAAAGAAAAGGAAAATAAAAGAACAAAAAAGAATCAAAATTTCGAAAAAAATCAAAATATTATTAAAATCGTCCATATTAGCAATGGCCACATTACATAGGGCAATGACATCCACGTCAGCAATTTTAACTCAAAATTAGTCGAATGGACTCAATTGGCAAAAAATAAAAATGTTTAGAATTGAATTAACAAAAGTGCAATAGGTTCAAGTTTTTTTTTTTTTAACAATTTTCAAACGGACATTGCTAAGATAATGGCAATGTTATTCATGGGGAATAACGGTGCCTTATAGACCATCATTTCCCATTCTATGGGAGAGAGAATATTGTTCCTCTTCTTCCAGATAATGTGGCAAAGAGCACCAAAAGAAAATCGGGTAATGGAATGATAGAAATCCTTACCAAAGAGAAACTTCGAAGCCCAATGAAGATTCTCTGACCAATCCCTATTGCGCCAAGGGAGGTTGCATCTAGCATCCCAAAAGAAGGCAAAGCTCGCAGTGATGCAACAACCAAAAAACATATGATCGATGGAATTTGGCATCAGCTTGCAAAAGGCACACAAAGCATCCCCAATCCTACTGTACAATAGAAGCAAAGCCCGGGTGGGGAGACGGTTCTTGGTAATAAGTCAGAGATTACACTAATATCTCGGAGA
This sequence comes from Eucalyptus grandis, assembly GCF_016545825.1. Taxonomy (NCBI): domain Eukaryota; kingdom Viridiplantae; phylum Streptophyta; class Magnoliopsida; order Myrtales; family Myrtaceae; genus Eucalyptus; species Eucalyptus grandis. The sequence continues at coordinate 25,322,770 of NC_052614.1, read as the reverse complement.
GATTACATTGCTCCAGACCAAAGCAACCCAAGAAACCCACATCTTCTTCCTTCTGATGGCATGCCACGCCGAGACAATCGAGAATAAACTAGATGAGATTTCTTGTCAAGTAAAACGATCTGGTACCTGAGAAAGGCTAGGAGGGGCTGGTCCCAAGACTCTAATACTGTCCTGATGGTTTAACCAGACGGCAAAAAAAGGTTAGCTACCATCGTCTATCTGGATAAACCAGAGCTATAAATCAGAGAGTCAGAAAATAGAAGATTTAGAGGGCCTCTCGGGTGCCAGTGGTCAAACCGAAGGAGACCGACAGTCCATCCCCAATCCTCTAGAGGAAGGAGAGACGGAATTCGGTTCTAAGATGGAGGATTCTCTTCCAAGCTCAAGAGCAGAAAGTAGGCTTCCTGATCGGAGAGGAGGAAGCCAAGGCGGGAGGAGGCTGAGAATGGCCCTGATCCAATCGTTCCATCACAGGAGGCACCGAAGGACAGGGATCAGCACAACTTGCAGACGCAGGTTGAGATGGGCCAGCGTCCTTATATAAGATAGAGATGACAAATTTTAGGAGAAGGGAGTCTAAATCTTTAGCAGATAAGTATCATAAATATGCATAAAAGTTTCTTGAATTAATAATAAGAACTTGCAAACTAGATTTTATTCCGAAAGTAATAAAGCCAGCTTGAATTATCTCACAAAAAAAATATAAAATTGATGGCACCATTTCAAGTGCCTGGTGGCAATCCAAAACACCAGCTATTTAAACTTCGTGTGCAGAAAGAACACAAATCCTCATTGACTATAACCTATTTAGGATCATGATAATATCTTAGTTTCCAGACCATAACAGTCAATATTGCTAGAGACAATACGTGAGACAAGCATGCCCTACAAAATGAAGTCTTTGCTAAAGACATCAGACTATCATGAGCGAACTGCATTTCCAAAAGCCATCAATTCACCCAAAAAGGTAGAAGATGATACACTGTTGATCACATATGGATTTCCGACTGCTTATAATGTCATAAAGTGTGCATCTTAAGGGCCACTTCACTTTCTTTCATAACAAAGATATACAGTTGCTCAAGGGCAAAGTGAGACAACACGTCAATCTGGCATCTCGTTCAGTCAAACATAGAACGTTTAAATCTTTAAGTCAAATAGCCAACAAAAGAATATGACAATTAAAGGATCAGACATGGAGTCCTAGAAGGATCAAAAACTGAAAAGCAGAGGATAACAATAAGAAATTGAATGTTAGCACATAAATGCATTTAAACCATCATAAGCAGCTAAACTTTCATAAAACTTCATTCACATGGGAGGGCCACTTGAGTAGGTTCAACCAGATAAAGGGTTCATACAACAATACACACCTATTCAATGAATCATACTGACAACAAGATGTGCAGCATTCTTGTTTTGAAGAAAACTTGAGACTCCTGGAGTCTCTTCATCCATCCTTTGTTAACTAGCAGTCCTTGTAATTACACAAAATAATCATAATGGATCAATCTCTCCCTATGCATAGTGATTTTGATTATTATACAGAATAATTAGAATGAGCAAAGACAAACAACAGTTTACTTATCATTCTTACCCAAAAAAAAAAAAAAAAACAACAGTTTACTTATCATTTACAAAAAAAAAAAAAAAAACAGCTTACTTATCTATAATCCCTATTCCCTATGATCTTGGTAACAGATCACTCTTTTTAACAGGCCTAGTTGCTGTCTAACTTAAATAACGAGGTTGTTATAATCACATAATTAAATTTAATTCTAACGAGGTGAAATATATACTTATCCATAAATGCATTCGAAAAGAAAATCTGTGTTGAATTGCTTGATCATTTGGGTGCAAGACGTTCAAAGTTACGTTAGTGTTGAAGAATTTCTGTTGGAATTTAGTTTTCAGCGTGCGTTCGAGGACTGGACTTGAAAAAAAAATGTCTATATCTTGAAAAAAAAAAATCTCACCACCTCTAACATTAAAAAGGGAAGAAAGACAAAACTATGAAAAACACCCACCCACCAACTCTACCAAAATGACAAAAGACAAAACGTGAAAGTCTTCTTTTCTTGTTTATCACGAACATTCGGAAATGAGGTGCGAATCCTTTTACCCTGTATTCATCAAGACGAAACCCATTTGCCAAAACCAATCTGTATTCCGAGCATCGATCCTCCGAGGTTCGCCGGTCGAAGTACCAAGTTCTCATAGGCCGGGTCCCGAGTTCGAGGCTGGATGGCGACCGAACATCGGGCGCTGGGACCGCAACCCAGTATGCCTACGTCGAAATGTCGGGTTTTCAGGTCTGCAGGCAAGGGTCTCGAAGCGGTAATTGAGTCCTAGAATCGACAGCCTAGTCCTTAGTCTAGGTCTTGATTTCGGGGGCTAGGGTTGGGAGTCCTGGGTCCAATGTAGACAATAGACATTCCGAGTGTCAGGTCGAGGTCCTAAATCTTACATCAATATTCCAAGTCTCCGGCTTAGCTACAGTCCAACTTCAACCCAACACGGCTTGAGCACGGCGATGCGTACACAAAGCCATCAGATCAAGGACCCGGATCGTCGATGAGATCCTAGAGCCAGAAACCTAGATCTGGATGATGGAGACCCCGGTCCAGACAATCGCACTAAACCCCGGACAATCAAGAATGTCGAGGACAATGGCGGGGACCAAAATGAACTCCGCATACGTCTCCCGCTCTTCAAAAGCGAATGTTGGTGCAAAGGTTTTAGACATCTCTAAAATGTGATCTTTCCATCCGCCCCTCGTCTCTCAATGATTCAATCTGTACAAGAAACTTTAAAAGCACAATATTCGGATTGTCCTAGCCAGCTACCGTTCTTTTCTGTGAGGAACCTCAAATTAAGTTTAATTTACTTCTTTTTGTCTTCCATTAAAGTTGCGTTAGGAGATGGGAGAACCAATAATGGAATCGGCGCGCTAGACAACAGGACGCCGTCATCCGTACCATAAATCGATCATTGACTGTCAAGAACATCTAGATTCAAAGCACTACCACGTCAGATCCTGCGTCATCTGTTCGTGCAGCTCCATCTTTTGAACCTTGATGATTCAACCTAATCAATCTAGTAATGTAGATTGCCAATAATTCAAAGCACAGAACCAATAAATTATTGACCAAACTTTTGATTTTCTTGTAGGGAAAAGTGAATTCATTTTCTTCACCAAATAATCCAAGTCCTTATGCCAAGAGAAAAAACGATGCTAGATACCGAAACCCGTCTGCAAGTCAAGCATCCAAAACCCACATGAATGGATTGTAAATGCTCCCTGAATATGCTTTTGCACCAAAAGTTTTTTGGAAATTAGCTTACTCTATAACGCGCAAACAGCAAAAGCGGCCGCTTTTCCATCCGTTGGTTGAATTCTGTACGATGCATCTCAATCAAAAGATCAGCAGGAGGTTGATCGCTTGCCCTAATGAGCCAACTAAATGCAAGTGAAAATATTTAGGCCAGAACAAGGAGAACGAGAAAACTTGCAAGTGAACGTTCTGTCATATCATCTCTGTTTTTTAAGTTCATGCTTTAGCTAACGCGCCTGAGAAGGGGGCGGCATTGATGGAAAGACAAACCTTATCCCACCACAGAAAAGAAAAATTTATAAAAATCACGTTCCAACCCCATCAAAAACCAGGATGGCTTATTGAGATATTGCTATTATGTGAATGTATTCCTTTATGCCTTATAATTTGATACCTGATGCCTCTCAGACAGAGTTGACGGAGTCGTCATCACTCGCATCACTGTCGCTGCTGCTGCTGCTCCCACTGCCACTTCCGCTCCCACTGCTACTGCCAGACGAAGACGTCTGACCATCCCTGCCCTCTGCATTGAGTTGAGCTCTCAGGGCATCTGCTGCATTCTGGCCCTTGTGCCCTTCGTCGCCACTATCGTCCACATCAGCAATCTCATCATCTGAGTCATTGTGACGTGGCTCGTTGGCACCAGATCCAAACTCAACCTTTTGCTCAGCATTGTTTTCGTTGTCCGGCGATCCAGTGCCGAAGAGTTCGTCGATGTCTATGTCTTGATTATCCTCAGCTTCGTAATCTCTGGGGCCTGGAGAGGCAGCAGGGGCACTTGATAGATAGGGTGAATGAGTAGCGGCTCCCTTCGCTGCAGGTTTTGGACCTTTCAAACAATGAATAGCAATTCAGCATTCAAGAATAAAGAGAAGGCCAAAACAAGTACCCAATAAGGCAACCATCTCATGCATCACTTCATTATGCAGTTTTGTGGGAACTTAGGCTCTTTATCCCATATTGAAGTGAGTGACAAATTTTAGATTTCTTGCAAGTGAAAAACAAGAAATGACGGCAAAAGTGGCATAACTTCAAACAAAATATCGAAATTTAATCTTCTAATAACTAACCAAACATTAAGAACAAGGGGTGCCACGGAATGGCCTAAATTTAAAATCAATTAGGTAACTCTTCCTGGATTCCATTTGACAGGAACTAGTTTTTGCTGATGATATTAAAGTTTCCATAGCAATTACTCATCTCAATGCACGCGTTGACATAAAGCTAGAAATGATAATACCAGAAAGAAAAAATACAAAGAAGCCTCTAAACACAGCATACCTGGATTCTGGGGCTCACCAATATCAATCCGTTCCACCTCAACCTGCACAAGTTCAGGAAGAGAGCAATGAGTGAGAGAAGTACACAGACCAAAAAAAAAAAAATCTACTCTAGACGCCGAGTACTACAGCCCCAGCAAAGACATAAATTCAATTTCAGATAAAAAAGACTGGAGAATGAAGATCTGGTACAGGCAGAACTCAAACATAAACTTGGAATATCTTCCCTAGTGTGTCATGGGGAAGAGAATGGATTCAGAATGAGAGTGGTAGTAGTTGTCTACAGAAGAAAGCTTGATGAAATCGAGTTCATTCAGTTTTAAATATGATGCCATTCAAAAGAAAAACAGGAAGAAGAAAAACCAAATAACACCACACATTAAATGACTCCTGAGCTAGATGAAATGTAACCCACTGATTTAGGGTTTGGTCATATCCAAGAGAGGCATAGTGACATTGGAAGCACAGCTAACTGAGACAACAGTTGGGTGGCAGCTCTAATTGATAGGATGGAGACCAGGCCATTGGAGTGAGGATATTTCGCTTGTACAGTAGTTAGGAGCAAAGACTTTCTCTGGCATTGGTGTGCTTTGCTCACCCGATTGGAATGAATGCAGTGAATGAATGAAGGAATGTAATCCGCATCAAGGAGTTCATGTAGAAAATGTATTAAACAAAGTTGACAATGTGAATGATGGGATATGATTACATGAATGGTCTGCCTCCACTGGAAGTTGCAGTATGCCATAAGCATGAGTGTAACATATAAGAAGACTCTAAATGAAAAGAGGAAAAATAAGTTCCTAATGGTAGATAGCACACAGAGTATACAAATGCCGGTCTGGTGATTGGTTCCATATCGAGTTGTCAGGATAGTAGTTTTGCTGTTCCAGGCTGTAATTTAGCACGCAACCAGAGAAGCGATCTAATTGCAGATTGCTGATGAAATAGCATCCTACACATGAGATACTTTGAAAAAGCATTTTACCAATATTGCTATCCTTGTCGTTTGAGAAACCAAGTTGAAGGTTTTTAACTTAGTCAGGTGATGCTGCTTATATTCTCAAGATGATCCTCATGTCCAACCACTCAGTTCTACCAAAGGTCCCATATCCATATCATGCCAACATCATTCAAGTTTTGCTCTTTATCAAGGCACTGTCAACTACTTCCCCATGTGAAGTACTAGATATCAAGCCCAAACGAATAATACTTTTGAAACTCGGGGTGCACAACTCATGCCTGTTTTCCCCATTTCCTATAAATTCTTGAAATTACCTCATGTACTGTGTAATTAACAACATTAGAACACACTCCACTGTCAGATTTTACACTGCCAGAATCAAAATTATAAATCCATAGACATACAATGCTAGGCTTGCTAGCCAACTCCAGTTAACAATTAGAACTTTGTACTTGAATTGATAAGGCTTAGAACTTTTTCTTTCAGGATTTTTTGGAGAGACTGCCGCTACTAAGATGGAGATCCTACTCAGGATTGATTTATAGCGCTACTTGATTGAGTACTAGATTGAATCAACAAAGGAGCGGCATCACATAGCTGAGTTCAAAAGATTAATGATTGTTCAATAGGGATATTTCTTCCATCGAGCCTCTCAATCCGTCACTATAACTAGAGAAGCAGAAAGATTTACTATCCCTATCCAATGAGCAGATCTTAAATGTGTAAAGTTTTGATAAGTTATTCTAAACATCTATTGAACATCTAGGTAACCAAACCTTAAGAAAGTCCATATATATAAAGTGTGCATCTTAAGGGCCACTTCACTTTCTTTCATAACAAAGATATACAGTTGCTCATGGGCAAAGTGAGACAACACATCAATCTGGCATCTTGTTTAGTCAGACATAGAAAGTTTAAATCTCTAAGTCAAATAGCCAACAAAAGAATATGACAATTCAAGGATCAGACATGGAGTCCTAGAAGGAACAAAAACTGAAAAGCAGAGGATAACAATAAGAAATTGAATATTACCACATAAATGCATCTAAACCATCATAAGTAGTTAAACTTTCATAAAACTTCATTCACATGGGAGGACCAAAGGGTTACTTCATTCACATGGGAGAACCAAAGGGTTACTTCATTCACATGGGAGGACCAAAGGGTTACTTCATTCACATGGGAGAACCAAAGGGTTACTTCATTCACATGGGAGGACCAAAGGGTTCGTACAACAATACACACCTATTCAATGAATCATACTAACAACAAGATGTGCAGCATTCTTGTTCTAAAGGAAACTTGAGACCCCTGGAGTCTCTTCATCCATCCTTTGTTAACTAGCGGTCCTTGTAATTACACAAAATAATCATAATGGATCAATCTCTCCCTATGCATAATGATTTTGATTATTATACAGAATAATTAGAATCAGCAGAAACAAACAACAGTTTACTTATCCTTTACCAAAAAAAAAAAAAAAACAACAGTTTACTTATCTATAATCCCTATTCCCTATGATCTTGGTAATAGATCACTCTTTTTAATAAGCCAAATAATTAGTGACTGACTAACTTAACTAAGCAATTGGACTTACCGGAACGGCTGGAAATGTATTCCGAGAAGAATGTGCTGGTTTTACAACCTTTGCCACCGGAGATAACCGAGGCTCCACTGCTGGCCCAGAATGAACAGCTGCAGAAGCAGCAGAAGAAGCAGCCGCCACAGACTCACCAGGAAGGCGAACGTGACGCAGCTGCTTCACAGCTCGATGGAGTCGTTCCAATCGGAATGTCTCACCATCGAAGAACAACACAGCATCATTCTCCTTGTAATCTTCGCTGCTACCCTCAAATGCCACTTTGGGCTTTCCTGGTTGATTATTTTGAAACTCCACAGAAACCCGGTTCTCCTTATTCTTTTGCATTGTACCCTTCTTCGTCTTATCGATAGAAGCGGGTTTAAATTCATCTGGAGAAATGCAAATAAACAAAAGTTCAAGAAAGAGTAACTAGCAATGAATACATTGCATCACTACAACTCATCACATACACACACATCAATGCAGAAATCCTCACACTACATCAACTTCTTAGTTCCTGCTATCCAATGATTCCCAACAAGAACAAATTAGACAAGTATGAAATAAGGGGGAAAAGTACCAAAGACATTAAAAAGAACACTTTTTTTTTCAAATCCAACCATTTAGAATTCAAGAAACAACGTCCCTAAGCTTCATTACACATCCAGAGCAATCATCTCCTCTCCAACTCCATCTCCTCCACCAATCTCCAATCCTTCAGATTTCCAGGCACATCAATCATCTCTTCAACCGATCACAACAATGCCAACACACCCACGGATCACCTCAGGCGAACAAGACAGACCACGGGATAAAATGGGCAAAAGTCTTAAACACTTACATCGGAGGGTACAGTACTTGTTGGAAGAATCGTGCTTGAACGAAGGCCCGAGGGTCAGATTGTACCAGCGATCGGGCTGAGGAGCCGTCCCGGGCTCATCCCTGTCCTTAGCCATACCTTCTTTTCCAACTCTTAGAGAAGAAAAGATCAAGACCGACGGCTGCTGCTCTCGCCCCCCTTCTTCGCCTCGGTTCAAATCAAGCCGATGATGGGTATCCGAGACGACCCGGACGGGACCCACGTTCTTCTTCTACGCGGACGACCATGTTCTTGACTCGACGTCGGTGATTCGCTCGTCTCGAATCGGTCGTGATCCCGAAGCTCCGTCCGATCAGAGTCGGCTGGCTCTTTCGGTCGCTGCGGTCAGACTCCCGACAAATTTTTGGTCTTAGTATATAAAGTTTCGGAACCTCGATGATGAGTGACGAGGATTCGCGGCCTTCTGCGGGGGTCCTCCTTCCTTCCTCCCTCCTCTCCTCTCCCGTTTTTTGGCTCCTTCTCCTCCGCAGCTGAAACCCTGGCCACGCGAAGCGCAGACCAGTAGGTTGGGGAGAGGATCCGACGATCGGGTCCGGGTTCAGGCCGGTTTTCCGGGTCGGATGGACCGGGAGATTCTGGGCCCAACCGGTTGGCCGATGCTTTTCCCCTGTTTTGGACTCACGCGAGGAGAAAAGCAGCTGCCCTTTACAAGAAAGTTTGTCGACAAAAGTGAAGGGAGCGAGACAAGGACCTGCCGGGAGTACATGGAGGACGAGAAGCAAACTTGAAACCTTAGGACCAGCTGAGGTACGGTCGGTTCCCCGTATGTGAAATTGGACTGGTTGGTTTGGGCTGGCTCCCAAGTGCGATATGCAATCTTCTACTCGGTCTTCTTTTGCTATTTTCCTTCCGTGCAACAATGGATTGTGAATTTATATTTCGATACATGAATGAGTGAGTTTTATTGAGAATGTATCTATTTCAACAAAACTTTTGATTTGAACACAACTTATATTCTAATTAGGACTCGGTCATCATTTGAGCCTATCGACACCAGCGAATGTGTGATTTGCAATCTTCTACTCGGTCTTCCTTTGCTATTTTTCTTGGTGTGATCATGGAAAGCTTCTATTATAATTTTGATTCTCTATACATTCAATCTACCCCCACTAAGCACAGCCCCACCGTCAGCCGCCGCAAAGAAAAGCAGAGAGCTAGAAAGAGAGAGACTTAGAGAGAGCTAACTCTTCTTCAATCCCTCCCCAAAATCACTGGAACATTGGAACATTTTAGGCGGGACATTGGAACATTTTAGGCTTTCTTAGGAAAGCTGATTGACAAGCTTCTGTATACCCAAAATCATGCTCTTTTAAATGCAAGTTCCGCTTTATTTACATGAGATCTCCACTTTCCCTTCAACTTTATCATTCCTTTTGTTTGATTGGAGGGTTTTAGTTCTCTTGCGGCTGTGTGAAATGAGTGAGCATTTGAAGGTTTTTCTTTTGGATGATTCTGGTTTTTATGGACATTTGGTCTAGTCCATCCAAGGTGTAATTTGGCATATTGCAGAACCTGTGTGTTGTTTAGGGTTGTGTCCGATCTTTTGTGCTCATTTCAAGAGTGCAAACATGTATATGTGTGCGTACAGGGCCACGTAAGCCTAGTTCTAATGGCTATGGCGTTGTGCCTTATATTGTTGAGGTCATATTTGATTTAGTGGACGTCCTTGTTGAGCAGCCTCAATAAAACACTCTCAAAGTCTCTAACCTGTGGAGAGGAATGCGGTCCTCTACTCTTTCTGGAAAAATTTTGTTTGAAACAGGTCGTACTGCTCTGCCCTCTATTCTCTGAGAATGCCGCCATCATTTCTGGTAGATCATTGGATCTCACCTTCTGTTGATTGTTAATTTATGTCCTAAGTGGTTTCTAATTTTCGAAGATGGGGACTACCACTTTGAATGGATTTGTTAATAGCCTTGGATGTCCATGGGGGGTGGAAATTTCAGACACAGAATGAGAACATTCCCTGACGGGAATTTATTGATATGTTCTGAACAGGTTCTTATGAAAATCAAGTCTTCTTCATACTAATCAATTTTGAAATTAATTTAGCAATGATACAATATAAAATTGATGTGAATATGATGACAGGACATGAATTCCCTCCACTACATGAGGTATTGATTGAAATGTCATATTGGATGCATTGAGATGCTCCACTTTGCGACCTGTTTATATATTCTATTGCTGATCGGCATTTAAAGGGAGTGAAGGGTACTTATCTAGACTAGAGAATTTTTTTTTTTTTTTTTTTTTGGTTTGACGTTTGACCCTTTTCATAATTGGTCCCAATTCACTTGTCTGTCGCATCTTTCTGCATTGATAGAGCAAGCATGTTAGAACCAGGTATTTGGAAATGATCCTCAGCTTTGGGTCTGTGTTCCCTCCTTACACAGATGCACAAATGTTGGGCTTCAATCTCATCTGCTGGGTTTGTTTTCTGTCCTGTTTTCATTTTATTATTGTAATAGCGTTGTCATCTTTGTTGTTTCTATAGAGTGACGTCTTTACTGATTGCCTGCTAACAATCGGGATGCCAAGCATCTGTGCTGGGGTGGTAATGTCAAATGGTCAAGATACTAGTTATTTTTTACTAGGGGTGATCGGTTCCACCTTGGAACCGGGAACCGGACCGGGAAAACCAGTTCCCAATTTGGGAACCATGGACCGGACCATCGGTTCCGGTCCAGTCCGGTTCGGTCCAATAGGATCGGCACTTTCTTTTTTCACTAAATAACAACCAATCATTAAAGAACGACCATGCTCCGGACCGATTAATCCAATTCGGTTCCCGGGCGATCTAATAAAACTACTCACACACATTTTCATGTGCAAAATATTCAAACTTCACTTGTATGAATATTAATCATAATTTATGTGTTTCACTCTTAATTTTAAGCATAAAAGCCATGAACAATTTGAGTAAAATATGTGCTTGGCTTAGGTTTTATAGACAATCTCTCTTCTATGCTTTGAATGTTTAGTCGATGTCGGACTCTTTGAGGCTTGAAGTGCCGTGCCGTTTGCAAGTGAGGGGAGCAAGAGAGAGAGTGAGCATGAGGAGCTCCTAAAGCCTATCCCACATCAAGTAGAAGATAAAACTAACAAATAAGTTTTCTAAGAATTTTGGTGGTCTCTTGGCCATATAAGAAGTTGTTACCTCAATTGCAATTTCGATTGTAACAAGTTTCATATATAATATATGCGTTTATATATTATATGTATATAAATTATATATAAAAAAAAAAATTAGTCCGGACCGCCGACCGTGGAAACCGCCCAAAACCGGCCAGTCCGGTCCGATCTTGTCCCGGTTCGGGCGGTTTCCATTGCACACCCCTATGGTCATCGGTTTCCATTGCGAGCTAATTGAAATTTGTGCAGGTTTCGTGTGTCATCGGTGAGCAAGTTTCTTTCTATTGGTATTTTTGCGGGAGCGTGATTGTTTGTGCAAGTGTGTATGTGAATAAAAGTGGACTACAATGACAAGGGAGTATAGGTAAAAAGGAACCTTTATTATGGAAATTGATATTACAAGAGAAGGGAGTGTTTTCTGGTTTTTCGGCTACAAGGAACAACAGACATCCAACTCCTATTTATAGGCGTGAGCACCGCCTTCCTCCACCGACATTAGTACAAAAATCAATATAAAATTACAAGTTTGCTTTTTATCTCCTGCTTGTGCGGCTTCTTCCACATCTTCTGGTCTCTTCTCAATTTTTCTGCATTTTCCTATTCCCAGTAGCTTTTGTTGACTTTTCCTTTGCTTTTCTTTTGTCTATTTGCTGCCCACGTACCAGAAAGTTCTTCATTATTTGAGAGTTTTCTTGCCTTTTTCTTGCATGCACATGTACTAAAAATTTCTCCAACGTACTAGAATCTTCAACTTTGTCTTGAACACATTGTTGCCGCCATTTTTCTTTCTTGTGCAGTCTAGTGTAGTCTAAAATTTTCTAAAAATGGATCACTTTTTTAACACTCCTCCTTGATCCATTTTTGTGATACTCCAAGCATGCTTCTCAATGTTTCGAATTTTGCTGTTGGTAGTGCTTTAATAAATATGTCCGCAATTTGATCTTCAGTCTTACAATACTTTAGCTTGATCTCTCATTTGCTTTGCACTTCACGGATGAAGTGATATTTTATATCAATATGTTTCGTCTTTCCATGAAAGACTGGATTTTTTGATATTGCAATCGCGGACTTGTTGTCGCAAAATATTGGCGTTGATTCCATTTGTGGTTCTGCAATGTCTTCTAAAATTCTTCGAAGCCATATTGCATGACTAGTAGTTATAGCAACCGCAACATATTCTACTTCTACAGTGGATTGTGCCACTGAGTCTTGTTTTTTTAAATATCCATGAAAATATTCCAGAATCTAATGTGAATGCATAACCAGTTGTGCTCTTCCTGCCATCAGATGATCCTGCCCAATCGCTATCAGTATAACCGATCAACTTAGTTGTTGCACTACGTCGGTACCAAATACCATAATCAATGGTTCCTCGTAAGTATCTTAGAATTCTCCTGGCGGCTCCAAAATGAATTTGGCTTGGACTCTGCATAAACTGTGATAGTAAACTTGTCGCGTACATAATATCTGGCCATGTAGCAGTAAGATATAGTAGACTCCCAATTAGGCTTTTGTAGAATGAAGCGTCTGCCTTTTCAGCTTCATCTTTTTTTAGTAGTTTTTCGTTCATCACAAGTGGTGTTGCCACTGTTTTGCAATTCCTCATCTTGAATTTTTCAAAGGAGCTTTTCTACATATTTCTTTTGCGAGATGAAAATTCCTTCATCTTGATTGACTTCAATACCGAGGAAATAGTTCATCAAGCCCAAGTCCATCATCAACTAACTGTTGGCTATGCCCCAGAACAAAATGGAGCAACTGAAAGAAAAAATAGAACTATCATGGAGATGGCAAGGTCCATGCTAAAGGAGAAAGGCTTTCCCAACACTTTTTGGGCAGAAGCAGTTTATACTACAGTATACCTGTTAAACAGGTGTCCAGCTAAAGCTGTTCAAAATAAAACACCAGTCGAAGCATGGAGTGGACGGAAGCCTTCAGCAAAGCATACGTCCACATCCCTGCTCAAAAAATGAGTAAGTTAGATGAAAAGACAGAAAATGAATATTCCTTGGCTACAGTGACCAATCAAAAGGCTATCGGATTTACAACCTAAGAACTAAGAAACTTGTGATTAGTCGAGATGTCGAGTTCGACGAGAATGCTGCTTGGAATTGGGAGGACAAGAAGATTGAGAATAAGTATATCACCTTGCCAGACATACCACCTACTCAAGAGGAGTCAACATCTCAAGAAGAAGGAGAAGCACCAGATTCCACCACTCATGACATAACTCCACCAAGCTCTCCAAGAGTAACGCAAGAAGAATCTACTCCAGAGTCTCCACTACTAAGGGTAAAAGTCCAATACTAAGGGTAAAAGCCCTTAGAAGAATTTATGACACATGCAACTTTGCTATTTTGGAACCAGAAAACTACGAACAAGCATCCAAAGATGAAGTATGGAGAAAAGCCATGGAGGAAGAGATCAAGATGATCGAGACAAATGAAACTTGGGAGCTTGTCGATCGACCCGAAGACAAAGAGATCATTGGCATCAAGTGGGTCTACAAGACGAAGCTCAACGCGGATGGATCAATCCAGAAGCATAAAGCAAGGCTTGTGGCAAAAGGATACTTGCAACAACCAGGTATCGACTATACTGAAACTTTTGCTCCTGTCGCTCGCCTTGATATTATTCGAGCCCTAGCGGCACAAAAAGAATGGAAGATCTATCAACTAGATGTAAAATCAGCATTCCTAAATGGATATCTTCAAGAAGAAATTTATGTAGCTCAACTAGAAAGCTTTATCCTCAAAGGCCAAGAAGAGAAAGTTCTCAAAAAACAAGCACCACGTGCATGGTATGGTAGAATTGATGAATACTTCATCAAGCAATGATTCAGGAGGAATATGAGTGATATTCAAGCAAGGATTCAGGAGGAATATGAGTGAGCCGACACTCTACATCAAGACCCATGGTAAGTCCGACACTTTCATTGTCTCTTTATATGTAGATGATCTCATAAATGCAGGAAACAATGAGACAATGATCCGAGAAATTAAAGAAGAAATGATGAAGACATTGTTTGTGCAAGTGTGAATAAAAGTGGACTACAATGGCAAGGGAGTATAGGTAAAAAGGAACCTTTATTATGGAAGAGAAGGGAGTGTTTTGTTTTCTGGTTTTTCGGCTACAAGGAACAACAGACATTCAACTCCTAATTTATAGGCGTGAGCACCGCCTTCCTCCACCGACATTAGTACAAAAATCAATATAAAATTACAAGTTTGCTTTTTATCTCTCGCTTGTGCGGCTTCTTCCACATCTTCTGGTCTCTTCTCAATTTTTCTGCATTTTTCTATTCCCAGCAGCTTTTGTTGACTTTTCTTTGCTTTTCTTTTGTCTATTTGCTGCCTACGTGGTCTGCTGTCCACGTACCAGAAAGTTCTTCATTATTTGAGAGTTTTCTTGCCTTCTTCTTGCATGCACATGTCCTAGAAATTTCTCGAACGTACTAGAATCTTCAACTTTGTCTTGAACACATTGTTGCCGCCATTTTTCTTTCTTGTGTAGTCTAGTGTAGCCTAAAATTTTCTAAAAATGGATCACTTTTTTAACACTTTCATTTCCATTGCCTCTTCCAATAGGATGTAGAGAATTTCTTTTTGGGGGAAGGGTTTTTTTTTTTTTTTTTTTTTTGGGGGGGAGGGGTCGGTGTTAGTGTAACTTTTGCTTTATTTCCTTGATCTGGATCTCTTCAAATTTTCTCCTACTCAACTAAATTGTTCCTTTGGCTTTAGTTTGTTGTCTTTTCAGTCTAGTAATGGTCGACAGTATGTGTTGGAATATATCGACTCTTAATGTGTTCAAGCCCTCCATTTTTCTTTGTTTGGATGTTTTCTTTTGTGTGAAGAGCCTACTTCATCCGATGTATAAATGATGTCATATTGCAAACCAGTGTGCTGTTTAGCAACTGAGCTTTTTCCAAAATCTTTGGACTCATGGTATGATCACATGCATGTGCTTGTTGGTTTATGGTTTTGCTGTGGTATTAAGGTCATCTGTGATTGAGTGGATATGCTAGCAATTTTTTTCTCAAGCACTCTCAACCATTTGAGAGAAATTTGTGCTTTCTCAGGAAGGGTTTTGAGCATTTAAGAATGCTGCCGTCACATTAGGGAAGACCATTATCTTGCTTCTTCTCTGGGTTACTAATTGATGTACTACATATATAATTCTGACATTTTCAAATGATGGTGGAAATCAAGCAGCGGGAATCGGTTTTTGACGTCTTGAGTTGTTAATCCAAGGAAGCAATGGGGTACTCCCTTTTTAAGTATGATTCAATCGATTGTGGACTTAAAAACTGTCGTAGATGTGTGCCACTGTTGGTCAGCATTCAAAGGGACTTTAAGATATTCTGTTTGTCCTAGACTTCCTGCTAGAGTCAGGTATTCAAAAGCCATCCTCCTCTCACCAGCTCTTTTTGTGTGTGCTTGTTCGCATATGCATAATGAGAAAGCTCAGCTGCCACAGAATAGGGTCTAACGAATCTGGTTTGCATTCTGGGATTTAACATCTTGTGGAGTTCTATTGCTACTTTGGTTCCTGTATGCTCGTGAGGTCACCAAGACAACAGCAATTACTCCTCTCAGCCATCCTGTTCTTCTTCTGTAATCTGGTCTGTAACTATACGGTTGCTGTCCTGTTCTTCTTAGCAGGGTAGTCACATTGGTGGACCTCACACGAGACTTGCCAATGGACATGCCTTGCTCTAGTTCTTCACGTCTCTGAGGAAGACAGTGAAACAAGGAAGGGAAGATGCAGAAAGAAAATGTGCTGAAGAATGTCTTGGTTGAATAACACTCAGTTCGAGTTTTGGGCAAGCCAACGAGTGCTGGGCTGTTTGATCTCCTATAGGGCTAGTCTTCATCAGTCTTCTTTGATGAAGAACGATCAAACCTACTAAATCAACTTACAGGTTTACAAAAGCAGAAGCTCTCATGGTGTCAGCGAATATTCTTTCCAGCTCTGATGCCATTGAAAAGAAAGTTTTGAACTGTGATTTGGTTATATACCGTTCCCTGAAACTGAACTCTCTTTTGGAAAACATGTCTGATTACTGTGGCTACAATGACCAACCTTTACTAGAGACATTTTGAATCAGTATTTGACTGCAACCATTGGTCAAACAATGTCACCTCGTCCTTCTTACCCCAATCTAAGACTTGATTGCTTGAAATTTCAGAATCGGAAAGAGAATGATAGGAACTCAGTAACTACAAAAATAGCATCTTTATTCTGGTGTATTTGGAAAGGAACATAAGGGGACATCTTCCAAAAAGAGGTTTTGCAGAGAGTTAAAAATAGCTCTAGAAGAATTCTTCAGACTTCAAGTGATGGTTCGAGTGAAGCATGTAATGGCAAGAAAGGGGCAACTAAAGCTGATGAAGGAAAGAAGAGGAAGAACCCAGATGGTAACTGGATTACAGAAAAGCAATGGAGGGTCAATCGACAGTGCAAGAGAGCATCAAGAAACAGACTGCAGAAAAGGACCTTGTCAGAGTCTGGATTGTGTTTCGGTAAGTTGAATAATTTTGGTAGAATGAATGCTGATCACAGACCAAAAACGCGACCGAACTCTTAACAGGTTTTACTCACTGGGCTGCTATGTGCTAGCTAGGATGAATTTGGGTGTAGAATTGGGTTTCAGAAACCGTGGGTGCTTTGATGAGTGTGCTAATTTGCGATGCACAGAAGAACCTCCATGAGCTGGTGCTGATGTGATATGTCCATAATAAGATGTATTGCTTGCAGCCTTAGAGAAAATGCAACTGAACTTGAACTTGCCAATGAATACTGCTGCTTTACTGTGTTAGAGAAAATGCTACTGAACTTGAACTTGCCAATAAAGACTGCTGCTTTACCGTGACTGCAACATTACAGCATTCCGAGATGAGAAGATGGTGGTCGTGTGGAGGAAAGTTAAACCACAGACATCATATCTCACTTATAGAGAAGAAATATGGAGATGACCCCAATCTATTTGATTCAATCCACAAGTGAATCTGACGGACTAGCCATTCGTCACGGCCTACTGAACATTTTCTAGTGCAGAATCGGATGTGGACAGATATTCACGGAGCCAGGGCAATTATGGACCAACAGTGAAGAAAAATCGCACATGTGAGCCATTATCTGTAAAGGTTTCAAGGAGTGCTGAACAGACTTATTAGTGAAGAAGCAAGAACTGATGTGTGATCACAATATAAGAGATTTATCTCCAAAAGCAAAAGGAAAAGAAGAGGATTGAAACGGAAGATTCATCTAGAAATCATCACTAGACTCTTGCCACTTTCAGATGAAACTTCCATCCTGGGCTGTCCGCCTTCTGTTTCTGCTGTGATGAAATCTAGAACGCCATGGACGCTGAGAAAGCTTTTGAGTTACCCGTCCTACTCCAAGTCCAAAGCTTTACCGGAGGACACATTGATCACGGAATAATTACCGCATAAAGTTACATCAAAACCCAACTTATTATATGAGATAAACCCCTATCTCGAAAAGGTCTTGCAATCTAAATCGCATGCAATTTTTTTAAAATGTTAAAGAGTTTGAAGAACCTCAAAATTGTACGGAAACTAGGGATTACCAAACGATTAAAGCATCGTTTGATATGTAGAAACTACCAAAATCCTTCAGCTCTAGCCGACTGTTTCCATTGACGAAATGAAGGGGAATATCTTACTAATTAAACAACTAGAAGTTTTTTATCAGAACAGCTGCCGCGATTGCCAAACTGTCGCTGGTGTGAGGGATTTTCTCGAATGGAGTTGTCTCCGATCATGGTTTCGGTGACGACAGCGACAACAGAAAACGCAGGTGAAGATGCTCGTGCCACTGTTGCAAGCATAACTATAGGCCTTCGGGCATGCGCTTTTAAAGAACTCCGAGTACTGGCTCGGCTTGCACATGTCCGGCGTCCCATACGTGCCGCTACAGCAGTACTGCGGGTCTCTAAACGCACCACTCGTGTTCCTGCACATCACCCCGGCCTCACTCCCCATGCTCATCACATTCTGTTAGAATATTTAAATAATAAACTACGCCTTTATCTAACAGTTTAAACTTTTAGAACAGTTGGCAGTGGTCCCACAAAATCTCACATGGTATCAGAGTTAGGAGGTCCTGAGTTCGAATCTTCCAGGCCCCTATTTGTCTCCCCAATTAAATTTACACGCTTAGTACTAGGTAAAAAGACTAGACTAAGCATGAAGAGGAGTGTTAGAATATTTAAATAATAAACCACGCATTTATCTATCAGCTTAAGCTTTTAGAATAGTTGGCAGTGATCCCACAAAATCTCACACATTCAGTTCCTATGCGCACACCACCTTCAGCGGCGGGGTCCTGGGAGCATAAGGTGAAGCCCCATAGCCAGCCGGACCAGGAGGTGGGGTCGGTGACCGAGGCAAATGATCTGGGGTTGAGGGCGAAGCCAGTGGTCGAGAGCGGTGTGGTTCATGCGCCAGAGAGGGTCCCCAGCTTGCAAGTGTCGGCGTCCTGTATGCACCGCTGCAGCAGTACTGCGGATCCCCGGACGCACCGCACGCGCTCCTGAACTCCACCCCACCCTCGTTCCCCATGCTCGTCACCTTCAGCTCCTGCAGGCACCCTACGTTCAGGTCCGCCGCGTACCTTGTTGCGGGAAGTAATCTCGTGTTGCCTAGGTCTAATAGTCGTCAACCTTTGCAGGCCATCTTTAAGAAAAACATTTTGATAACATACCCTCAAGCCAGACAGTACACGGCAATGGCTCGAGAAAACCATTGCCTGAACATTCATCGTGTGCCTTCTTAGGTTTTTCTTATGAGTTGTTTGATCTTTAAATTGATTTATATTTTTTTAACCAAATTATTCATGGAATGAAACGAGTTCTATTTCTAATTAATTTTTTTTATACTCAATATACATACAATTAATCTTTTATCCTGCAGTTTATATTAAAAAATAATCTGCATGCGTCCTTTTTCCAGCTTTATTCCACAATTTATGTTGAGTAGATTTGAGAAGAACGAGAAAAAAGATCTTATTAACTAATGGACGATCTAATTTAAATAAACCGTCTTTTAATATTCTATAAAGCAATGGTTAAGGTTGGTAATAATAATAGGGTCCCTTTGTGGTTTTGGGTCGAATCACCGGCTAGGCCCGCCTTCCATATCAGCGATGTTTTCCCCACTTGGTCGCCTCGCCAGGAGACTCATCATGGTCAGCCCCTTTCCCTCATAGCCTCCCTCGACCATCTTCTCGCTTATGTAGCACCGACACGCAACACGCGATACGACATGACACGATACGATACGATACACCGACACGTCATTTCTTAAATATAGAGAATTTCGACACGCTCCGACACGTTATATATTAAATATATTTTTATATATAAATACATAAATAATAATAATAATAATAATAATAATAATAATAATAATAATAATAATAATAATAATAATAATAATAATAATAATAATAATAATAATAGCCTACAATTAATTTACAAGAAAAATATTAAATAATACCATTCATTATTTTAATTTGTTACAATAATACATAAAACTTAGAGGAAAAAAACATTATTTAAAGAAAAATGCTGAAATGATATTTTTAAATTTATTTATTTATCATATATAGCATTTTTTTTTATTACTTACTTTCATAGTAAAAGACTTTTTAAAAACTAAAACAATTCTAAAAAAACAAAACTGAAAGAAAAAAATTTGACCCTATGCGTGTATATTTATAGCATTTTTATTACTTATTTTATTACTACATTTGTGTATATTTATATTTTAACCTCATAAGTATTAGAAATTTTTAAAATTGATCCCGTTCAAAATTTTGGACTCTCATGTCGAAGCATGTCGAAGAGAGTTGATCACATGTCGGATTTTTCGACATTCGTTTACCGCGTGTTGAAGCGTGTCGGGACATGTCGGAGTGTTGGACACGACACGAAAACTTCCGGAGAGTGTCCGTGTTACGTAGCTTCTCGCAAGGTTCATCATCATTGCTGCATGATTTTTCCGACCGCTTGATCCGCCAACTTGTGCTATGCTCTATACAATTTAATATATAAATTCTAGAAAAACAAGATAAAATGTTAGCTTGAGTTCATCCAAATCTAAGGTTGATAAACGGGGTACCAAGAACTCTTAATGTTTGCAGCTGAAGACAGATGAACTTAAACGAAAGAAGAAAGAGTGATAGTCATTTATTTTGGTCATTTAAATCACTAGACTTTGACAAAATTTAAAACACAAATTTCAATGTGGCCAAGAAATTAGTAAGATTGATCCATAATGGTCAAAATTACAAAATTTAGCCTTTATAAATTTCCTAGCTCTTTGGGCTTATTCTTTTGTGATTAAGTAATAACATACATGTTCCAAAGTGGTATATGCACCTTACAATATGGCAGGATACCTTACATCTCTTCCCAATCTAGGGGATATGACGATCTAATGGATGAAATTTGTCACATCTCCAAACTAGCCTCGTCCTCCAAAAACTCAGACTACAACCAAGTCTTTGTTTTCTCTCATCTGGGTTTCAACCATAGATAGGTGTTGCCCAAATGCTGCCATAACAGAGAACTCTATAGTGTGTCCTGATGAATGTTGAGCTCTGTGGGGGATGCCGTCAACGATGGTATCCCATCCCACGGGATCATTTTAATTAGCCCCTTATTTCTAGTGATTGAAGGTTGTCGCCATTGTCTGACCAAAAGAAAAAAGACCAAAAAGGTTTTCGCCATCGGCAAACATTCGAGGTTCATGCCCATCATTGTTGTCCTCGTCGACGACGAACGTCCAAGGTCAACTGGATCGGAATTGGTAGAGAACGATAAGAAAATACTAACAACGAAGAAGCATTTTGTGAGTTCATGAAAAACCTCTGTCGGCCATTTTTGCTCCCTCTCTCTGCTTTTGTGATGCGGGTAGACGCTGTAGAACTTGTGCATATGAGACGAGGGAAATAATATATGCGAGCAAGCAGCGGCCTTAGGTTAGATAGGGTTGCTGGTTACTTCCCAGTGGGGATCCGGTTGGATTCCCAGCGGTTTCACGCGTCTCGGAATAATATGAAGTATCAATAAATATGGATTTCAAATCATATGTATACGGGACGCCATAAGTACTAAAACTTACAGTGATAAATTCTAAACGTTTAAAATGTGCAGTAAACTTTCAAAAGAAATGCAATAAAATCTCAAAACTGATAAAACTAATACAATCAAGTGTCTTTGTTGATTCGTCAATTTGACTAACCAAAATGCTATTGACTAACCAAAATGTTGATGTATCATTTTTTTCTCTCATACGTGTCGATGACTCTAAAGCATAGTGTATAAGATAAAAACAATCTCACTTCAAAACTTTGTTTTACCCAAATATTATGTTAGGTTACAAAAACGGCTTTTGTATGTTCCCAATTTTCATCTATTTCACAATTTCTGTTGAATAGGTTTGACAAGAACAGTAAATAGATCTTATTAAATAATGGACGAACTAATTTAAATGAGATATTTTCTAGAGGGGAAGGAACAAAAGAGTTGAAACTTCACCTCACATCATGTCGATAGTCTGAAGTGACAGATGTGGACGTCGCCAATAATTCTTTACTGCGCACTTTCATGGAAGCACCGTCATGTGATCTTTCGAAATCACCATACAATTTGATTATACATTAAATAAACGGCCACTTCTAAAAAACCAAAAAATGCCTGTACTTTTTGCGGAAATAGGGCCTGCCCTTTTTTCTTGACAGTAATGTCAATAATTACAGCATGCAGAAAGATATGTCCTCATTAACGTTTTTCTCCCGTATTAGCTCTATGACCGCGGTCAACAATATTATTCCAATAGCAGTGATTATTTTAATTAACCCTTTATTTCTAGAGATTGAAGGTTATTGCCATCTGCAATCATCGAGGTCGAATGATGTGCAATCGGCCACAAACAAAAAGAGAGAAGAACTGATTGTGGGGTTCGCCGGAGGTGAAGGAACGTGGGCGTGTGGCTAACACAACGAAGTAACTAGCTCATTTTTTGTGCAAGCTGGGGCAATGGCATTTTATGAGATAACGCGGTTCACCCCGGAAATTCATAAGAAATTTTATTGTGGAGGCTCGAGCAAAAAGTTAAGCCTAATATTACCCTAGCCCTCCTAATAATCACCTCTAGTTGAGTTAGCTTTGGAGTTTATAGCGTGTTGCTATCCTAGTGACTATATTATCGACAAAAAAGTTAAGTAAACATATTAATAATGTTTATCTCTAATCTCAAAGGGCTACTCTCTTTCACTTCTTTCCTCCTCCTTATCTAGAGGCCATCAAAGGTACTAATTAAGGTATGTACAAAAAAAAATAGTCCCAAACTGGCTATGCCTAGCAACGATGATATCACATGATACATTCATGCAGCATCTCATCCACAATAATATCCAACTAGTCGCTAGTATTTGTTCCCATCACATGTTTTTTTTTTTTTTCTTTTTTCTTTTTATCCATAATCTCATGCTTGATGATTGTAATAAGGCCAAACGCCTCATTGGCTGTTGACATCTCAATCTAGGGTATCTTCTTTTCCCCGTTTTTGTGGATAAGTGAGAAAGCTTCGGAGGGACCAGTCCTACTCCAAGTCCAAAGCACTTAAGAGACAAAGTTCTTCCGAGACAAAACAAGACCTGTTCATGGATTGGCAATCCACCTCATTGCAACAAAAACCGACCTTGGGCAATACTAAAATATTTCGTGGCTTAGGAGTACATGTGCCAACGTATGATGCGTTGCGTGAGAGGTAGTTTAAGGCAACGAAGAGCGCAAATATGGTGTTAGACTCCATCATGAGGCAACTATTAGACTTAATCTAAATAAAAACTAATGATCTCGATCAATCATTCATAAACAAATACATGCATAATTCGAGATTGATTTACGAAAACGTAAAGATCGATATATTTCCATATCGATGTTTATTTTTTTTTCATAAAGAAAATGAAACTTCCTTCTTAGCCCATTTAATACTTTGAATAACTACTTAAATACAAAACTCAATTCTGTTGCAAAGTCAAGTTAGCAACCCACACATGTATTTTAACCTAATTTAAAGAGATTTCAAAAAATTATTGAGTAACTGAAAATTTGGAAGTTGACATGGTGAAAAAAAATGGGATTGTTCAAAAAGAAAAAAATTAAACAAATCCAAATTTTCAAATAAAATTCATTTTTAGTCATTCACAAGATAGTCATACTTTTTTTTTTTTTTTTTTTTGAGTTAACTTGGATCGCCATGACTTGAGTAGAACTTATTAAAGTTTTGGGTCACGTAAATTAGTTATTCAACTCTTTATTTTGATAATTATATTCATTTTATTCATTGATAAATATTTTCATTCACGATTGGATGTGGGAAAAAAAATTAATCGTAAAGGTATTATTAATGGAAACCGAAGATGTTTAAGCCGTCCGTTTGATATTCAATGTAATAATTATCTTTTATAGTTTCTTTTTTATTTGAATTATAACTTTTTTATTTATTAAATCCTACTTAATGGGACGCACCAATAGGGATCCACACGTCAAGAGGGAATCCGGATTCCTTGAGAAAACTTGTGGTGGGGGCAACACCGTCACTCCCACCCTCTCATTTTCCTTTCAAACCATTGCACTCTAAAGGCAATTAAGTAGTCTCACCAAGTACGTTTTCTGATAATTAATTTCTTTGTTTGACTTTGCTTCATCTTTTTCTTTGGTCAAATTTATCTTCTTCTTTTTAATTCTTCTTGCTATAGAATTTTTTTTTAAAAAAAAAAAAAACGAGATAGAAGGGCGTGTTCTGATTTAAAGATACAACAATATAGATGTTCGGCAAACTTAGGAGTTTGGAGCAAACATTACTTTCAAAATCCTTTCGTCCTAACCTCGATTTATCTTCGATTTTCGAATTGAAAAGTTGAGATACCAAACCACGATTATCTCTTATCCACAACCCATTTGAACAGATAAATAACCAGGGCACAGAGAAAGAGAGAGAGAGATGCATGTCAATGACGTAATCAGATGAAAACTGCCTGCCATATCCGCAGCTACTATAACAGCTGATATTCATCGCTCTTCATTATGACGTCCTAGCAGCTACAGACCCATCTCTTCTTTGTTCTCTCGTCCTTTTTTCCTTTCCCCTTCCTTTGGGTGAACCATCACCATCGGCGCCAGGAAATTTCAATGGAGGCCTTGCATTGTATTTCTTAAACCCTCTCGAGCTCCTAGGTATTTCGCCTTCCCCTTTTGGTTGTTTGCTTGCGAGAGAATGGCGGGTTTTGCTTGCAGCGGGGCTCTCGTACTCTACCCTTCGCTCCTCTTCATCATCCTGCTCTCCTCCGTGAATCACCATTTTCACATCTTCCCTTCCCCACTATCTTCTTCTTCTTCCTTCTTCTTCCTCTTCTTCCTCTAACCACGGAGCTAATGTTGCCCAACACGAGAAAGAGCAGGCTCTTCTCTTCTCCTCAAGCGCAAGCAGGAGGAATTTCATCACCGGTGGCAGCACTAGTGCTGCTAGAATCAGAGTGAGTTCTGTCCACTTTTCTTAAACGATTAGCAACAGAAAGAGAAGGGGAAAAAAAAGGTCCTTTTTTGTATGATTTTGGCACGCGATGGTAAGTGTCAGATGATTATTTCGATGTACTTGGATCGACTTCAATACGAAGTTTGCGTGAATTTCTGTCGTTCTATCCGAGGACTATATCTCGAGTGGCGGTCTCCATCACTATGCGTATAACCGCAACGTATCACCATAGAAAATCAGGAGAATCACCGAGTGCCCGAGAAATCTCGAACTCTTGCATTCGTTATTTACGTAACCTTTTTTCTTTTCGTTTCGTGCGTCATGATGCAGCAAAAGAGAGCTCGCGTCGCTGTGGATAGGAGGGAGGAGAGCTTAGCGAGAGCGAGGGCAGCAATAAGAAGAGCTAGCGGTGGAAAGACGACGACTGTCGTCAACAGCACTTCGCATTATCAGGAGGACAGATTCGTTCCCAGCGGACCCGTCTACCGAAATCCTCGCGCTTTCCATCAGTTAAGATCTCTCTCTTGTTGATTTTTTTTTTTTTTTTTTTTCGAGAAGGGTCAAAAGCATTCCTCTTATTGTAGCTTCTCTCTCTCTCCTTCCTTCTTGACTCTTTTTGGAGAAAGGTCAAATGCATACTCCTATTGTGAAAAACATTATATAAAACAATCAAGATTAAGATAAAGTTAATATATAAACATGGTGAAAGGTTTCAAGCATTAGGAATCAAATAAAATTGAAGTATGGATATTGCGTAATTTATAGAAAGTCAAAAATCAAAAGTAGAAGTACCACTAGAGATAGATGCCTTTAGTGGGGTCCTTCCTTTTTTTCCTCCCTATCATCTAAACTAGGGTTACAAATGTTTCAATAGCTACCTCTAGCCTAATGAGGACTTCATTGCATATCAAATGCCTGCCTACATCTACTCTCAATATCAATGCTAGTATAACAGTTTTGAGCATTCATGAGAGTAACAACTCATAAATTCTTGAAGGAGTAAACTCCACAATTGAATTATTTATTATTCTTTTATGATCCAAGACAAACCATTATTATCATAATAGATTAAGGACCGTCACTTAATCATTTCCCTAAAATCATACTATTCAAAGCTCTTGCACTTGATCACTTAATATTTTTTTTATTATAATTATATCCATCTTAGGCATCGTCTAACATTTCTTTTAAAATAAGATTGAAAAGAAAAGGAAGAAGAAATCAATCCTACAACAATGGGAATCTAAAAAGGATCTTGGTATATGGTGATTTGTAGAGGTCATGATCGAGATTAATATGTAGTGATGTCTTGTGGTATGGCAATAAGAGTTAATCAATCTCTTGCCCTAATCTTTCTTTCGCACAATTTCGAAAAAGGGTCAATTATTAACATAGATTTGAATCTATACACCAAAGATGGGAAAAAAAAATATTTGTAGGCAAATCTATATCTCACGGAAAGAACTCGAATAATCTTTTGGGCACAAATATAAACTCGAAGTATTTTAATTTCAAAATTTCATCTGGAAGTGCCAATTAAATTCATTGACACTTTAAGATGAACAATAAAGGCATGTTACTAAGTCAGCAGCCGAAATCTCATATTCTTAATGTAAATATCTTCTTGGTCATAAATCTCTATTGATATTTCTCATCTCGTGGAAAGTTTGAATGCATTCACTAAATTAACCATAATCAACTTTTCTCACTTTATTTTCTAAAATATTTTTATGCACTAATATGTATCTATCTCTTTTTTACCGGGGCATTGTAATATATGTATTTATATAATTATACTTGCAAGTGTATAAGAAGTGTAACCTACAAGTTGCAAAGAGGATGTTCTCTTGGCATTTCTAGAAACTCCGTGTTTCCAGATTTGAAATGGAAACATTGTTGAATATTGTAATGTTTGAAATATTCATATGTTCAATTTTTGTTCAAATCTGCCTTTTAGAATTAAGAAAATTGTTTATGGATAGAGCTAATCCGGCATTCTAACATTGTGAAACCCTAATACCTAACTTATTCTCTAACTAGAATATCCTTAATCGATTAAATTTCAAAAAATTTACCAGACTATCAAGTTAATTTTATCAAATTCTAAAAACAATTTGTTTTCCAACTACATTTTCTCACCTTGTTCACATCATCAATTGCAGGAGCCACATCGAGATGGAGAAGCGATTCAAGGTGTGGTCCTACAAGGAAGGCGACCAGCCCTTGTTCCACAAGGGCCCGATGAACGACATCTACTCGATTGAAGGCCACTTCATCGACGAGCTCGAGGGTGGCCGGAGCCCGTTCTCAGCCCGCCGGCCCGAGGAGGCCCTGGCCTTCTTCATCCCAGTCAGCATCGTCAACATCATTGAGTTCGTGTACCGCCCGTACACCACCTATGCCCGGGACCAATTACAAGCCATCGTGGAGGACTACATCGGCCTCGTCTCCCGGAGGCACCCCACTGGAACCGGACCGGCGGGGCGGACCATTTCATGATCTCTTGCCATGATTGGGTAAATGCGAAGTAGTATTCTCTTTCATAATTAATGTAGAAATTGCCTTGTGAAATTTGGTGAGACTACTCCAAAAGTGAAAAGATTTTCCTTTCTTTAGGGTTTTGTGTCCTTGCGCCACTTGTCGCGATCTCAAGAGATAGGGACCTAAACGGTTAAACCCTTTGGTGCCACGTGTCCTCTGGTGGATGGTGAGATTGTTGTTTTCTATGTTTAGGCCCCGGAAGTATCGAATGGCCATCCGCAGCTCTTCAAGCATTTCATCAGAGTCCTATGCAACGCCAACAGCAGCGAAGGTTTCCGTCCATCTAGAGACGTCTCGTTGCCGGAAATCTTCCTTCCGCGTGGAAAACTGCTCTCGCCATGGCCCGCTCCGCCCCCGGACAACCGCTCAGTCCTCGCCTTCTTCGCAGGCGGCGCCCATGGCCCCGTGAGAAAGGAGCTGCTCCGTCATTGGAAGGACAAGGACGACCAGGTCCGAGTGCACGGATACCTCCCCAAGACGCTCAACTACACCGAGCTCATGGGCCAGAGCAAGTTCTGCCTGTGCCCCAGCGGGTACGAAGTCGCGAGTCCCCGGGTGGTCGAGTCGGTCTACGCTGGGTGCATCCCCGTGATCATCTCCGACGGGTACGTGCTCCCGTTCAGCGACGTCCTCGACTGGAGCAAGTTCTCGGTCCACATCCCGGTCGCGAGGATCCCCGACATCAAGAGGATCCTTGAGGCTGTCCCGGCGGAGGAGTACCGGGAGAAGCAGAGGCGGGTCGTGGAGGTGCAGCGGCACTTTGTGGTGAACCGGCCGGCCAAGCCGTACGACATGATGCACATGGCGATGCACTCCGTGTGGCTCAGGAGGTTGAATTTGAAGCTGCCACTGTGAATTCTTTTGGCCAAGGACCGGTGGTTGAATTGCACAAACTATATAGAACTGACTGTGCAAATTGAAAAAGTTTGGGGGTGGAGAGTCAAAATGGCACCATCTAGCAACTGAAAATTACATATTAATTATAAATTTGGCCAATTTTTATATTTTTCGGATATTATTTTATTAAAATACAATTGCATAAGTTATCATGGTCAATAGTTCAGCAACGTCAAAGTGGAATTTCAAGATTGGTGTAAAGGCGGGAGTAGCAGTTGTTATAGAATTGAATTTCAAAGTGTATTATGTCTATGAGCACCAGTTATGATAATTAAATGACTGTCCTTCATCCATGGTAAGATTAGGAGCCTAAAAGTAAATAATAATTATTTAAAAATTATTGTGAGGTCTACTTATTCAAGAATCGGACATTTAACATTACTCTCACTAGCAAAACCATCAGTAATATAGGAGAAGGCAATAAAAGAAAGTGCCCAAATAACATATTTGGTTGGGGTGTCGGGGATTCCCGACTAGGACCTAAAGATCATCCAATCGAATCTCATCAATTGTGCATGCTAACTCCTCTAAGTTAGGGTCGCCATACAAGCCAAAGGTCTCGATTGAATCGATTCATGGTCTCAACTCCCAGTAAGAGTATTCCATAAGCTTCTAGGTTTATCTAATTATCAACGCCCGTACTCCCAACTTATGAATAGAAAAAGCACATATCAGACACGTCGGTAGCTTCTCACGAGGATCGCAGCCGTCTGTTTCCAAGTTTCTCGGAAAATCTAGAGCAATCAAGAGGGGAAAATCTAGGACTTGGATTGAGCTTTTCATGTCATATTTTGGGGGGCGACAATCATGAAATGGAAAACGTTACGCATCCCCAAGTGAGCCGGGAGCATAATTGCCCCTCGGTGCGCTGCGGATCGAATGCGTTGTAAGCCTTGGCTCAGAGCGATTGCTTTGAAAAATGATTAACTCCTTTTTAACCGAGCTATTCACTGATCCTCCCGGAACGTCGAGGCGCGCCTTTAACATTTCGCCCTGTGAAATTTATCATGTAAATATCGATAACAGATTGTCCTAAAATCCAGTAACTTCATCTCTTCTAACTTCCTCAAAAATTTAAAATCAAATTCAAATTGTTTCCTCAATTTGAGGATGCTTTCCCCAATTTAAGGAATCAAATTGTGCTATCATCATATAATTGTGTATTCATTTAAACTCATTCTGTACTATAATAAAACCATGAAGAGAAAATAAAAAAATTTAAAGTTCCTTCACATTCTTTATGGTATTCGAGCTCTTTGCATAATAGCATTACCCGTGATCCTCCTCCTCCTCATTTTTTGCAGCTCCCTCCATCGAATCCCGTCGGTTACTAACGTTGTAAGTGGGGAGTCATGGTGTTGGGGTCATGTGCCCTCAGAAGCCGTTCGGGCACGGGAGCCCGTGGTGGAGTCATTGATTATCAAAAAAAAAAAAAAAAAAACATTGTCAATGCCACAATTAAGAAAAGAGAGTTACCCCAATTCAATCCACATCCATTGTGATTAAACATTTCCAACCTCATCCCAATCAAACAAAATTCCTCCAACTACCGCATCAAGCGACCCTGCTCTTCCATATATAACCGGACTTTACTCCCGCCAAGCAAGCACGGAATGTGCTCAATAACAATAGATATACCTTGACGTCCCCCAGACGTCCCGCTTACTCGACTCAAGAAGGGCGCTCAATCTACGGCTGATTACCTTCAAAAATTAAGGGTCAATTTTTATCAAGCCGGCATCCCGTGCCTCCCCCCCCAATCAGTGAAAGATTCGTAATTCTTTTATGGCGCCAGAATCAATTTCCGAATATGATAATAAAAATTAGCAGCAATCACCGTTTTTTAAAATCTAATTTAATGACTTTTTTCTTTCTTTTTTAATTAGCATAGGCAGCAATTCGTGTTTAGCAGAAACGTTATACATAAAAAGGGCTTCCCGTGACATGTCACGCCCTCCGCGACGTCAGTTATTCCCCCGCCCCCTCCATTTCCCTCTCAAAAAAAGCTCCGTAACCGCCTTTCCCTCGCTTTCCCGAGAGAAAGCGCCGCCGCCTGGAGCCGGAGCCGGAGCTGATCGGAGTCGGAAGCTCGAGATGGAGACTCGCCACGGGATCGCCGCCGTGAAGGCGGCGCTTTGCGCAGCGTGCTTGGCGTCCGGTGCACTGGTCCTGCTGTGGTCGTTCGGTTTCGGCGGCCTCGCAAGCGTCGCTCCGGATGCTTCGGAGCTGAGCAAGTCGTCTAGCTCACCGGCGGTTCATCAGCTGGCGGTGCGGAAGGAGGCGGAGCTGGTTCGAGCCGCGAGCTTCGCGTCGGCCACTGAGGTCCAGCCGAGTCCACGCAGAAACGCGACGGCGATCGTGAGTTCCAGTAGCTGAGTTTTGCGATGCACATGATCTCTCGTTTTTCTCTTTTTTTTTTGTGCAGTATTCTGTCGTGAAGTTGCTAGTTCTCTCTTTCTCGATCCTTCAATATACGTTTCTCGGTTCGTCAATCCGAGCGATCGTCTCTGAGTTTCTGTTCCGCACGTCGATCGCATACTTCGTCGTTCGATTGCTCGTCGCGCTCCTTCTGTCAGATGTTTCTCTGCTCCGACCTGTTCAATCGTCGAACCAAAATCTCCATAGACTACGTTCATTTTCGCACTTTCACGTTCAGTTTGATAGATGCTGTATATCTGGATTTAATTCGAGCGCTTCTCAATTTTAACGGCTATCCTTCTATCCGATCCTTAGAGAAAGACCGAGAAAGCGAGGGAAGTGCGAAAACTGGAGCTGGGATTGGCGCAAGCACGTGCGGCGATCCGGAAAGCCACGAAGCTCGGCGCTCGTCCTTCCAACTGCAGTGGCCATGGCGCCTCCACGGCCGTGTACCGCAATCGCCGCGCCTTTATCCAGTAAGTTCCTCGAAATTCATGTTGATCTCTCTCTCTCTCTCTCTCTCTCTCTCTGTGAATTGCTTTAAGCATCACCGAGTTCAACTTTGATTCTGCAATTAACTTGTCGATTCCACGTACACTTTCACCTTATTCTTGCATTGCGGCACGCTTTTTTACAGTACATGCATTAGATCATCACCTCCATTGTTGATAAACATCTTGTCGATGCTGTATTCATGATAGAATGATGAAAGATTAGCTTAGTCTAGGGTACAACACAACATGTCAAATCATAACTCCCGCTGATGGAAACATACCTTTTATAACACTCGAAAATACTTTTACAATGGCTAATGCCGGAGCCTTAGAGATAGTAAACCGAGTTTAAAAAGCCGGTTTACACACGTGCTTTTGTCTCTGGGTGGTCGAAGATAGTCCGCCCGGTAACCAGAAATCTACGTTTCCGTTACGTCGTTCCGGTTGATTTACTGGTTAATCGATTTTTGTATCGGTACATCTTAACCAAGCTTGGAACTGTTACTTCAAGTGAAAACAACCCCCCTCTGCTTCGCCTATCACGTCCCTGGTCATTTAAGGAAAGAAACCCTTGTTGCTCAAGCCGCGCATGCACTCGCTTCTTCAGGGCATGCACTGCTACCCTTCCTGCACTCAAGAAGCTGTGGGAAAAAAAGCGAAATGTGCTCATTGGTAATGATAAGTAATTGGCTATGGAAGTGGCACTTGACATCGAGATTCCGTGGACGGAGCAACTTGAAATCGTGGACTCGTCCACTTCCACCCTTTAATCTTCAAGATGATGGTGAAAAAAGCACTTATGTATAGCAGCCTTTCCAAATGGGCTTTTTCCACAGTAGGCTTGTGGACCACATTGCCTTTTCGGGTCGTGACAGTCTCTGCCCTCTCTCGTTTGCCTAAGAGACACTGTGCATATAAGGCCAGGCAAGCATTACTCTGGATAATACTTAGGGTAGTGGCTAAGCAATTATGATGGAGATGCTAAGAAGATGTCACTAAGAATTCTGTTTTGCGAAGTTGGGGTTTGGGTGGTTCTCTTTTCTTTGAATTTTTTACTACATAAGTGAGGTATTCAATCTTTTAGTTCGACTAATCTCTAAAGATATACAGAAATCACTGGTTATGTTTGTTTCATCAAGTTACTGAGTAGAGGGCCTAAACGTAGGAGAAGATGAAAAGTCAGGCATTTAGAAAGCTCTTGGAAAGTCAATTTAGGATACTTTCATGGCGTTTGTAGTTCCAAACTTTAAGTTTATTTGCTTTTTGACTGCTCCAATTTAAAATGCGCAAGTTACAAAAATAACGAATTTACCGTACTGTGGAAATTCAATTCTTAATAATTACAAAATCACGAATTGATTACACAGGGCATTGAAATGCGCAGTTAAAACCACGGTTACAAGACATCAAGTTAATAGCACAACTTTTTAACTAAAATACAATACCTTTGGCCGAAAAAACGAAAAAGCTAAACAGAGATACGGCATGTACACCATGGAACTTATGATTTTGCTTCAAGCTTTTGATGTCGTTCGACTTATACTCCAAGTCTTACGTCAATTCTTAATTATAACATCATGATACTTAGTTCTGATTATGCTAATAAGCATGTACATGCTGACTTGTGCCGTTGCAAAAACCCATATCTTAATCCCGACGAAATCGACGAGGATCCGTCATGATTACCCCAGTTCCTCCCTTCCAAATCACGAGAGGGACGCCCACATGAGTACCCACGAAGCCACAGTAGGCCACTGATAATAATGCTTGCTGCAATAAAAACCAGAATGATGACTTGTCGACTGAAGTAAGTTCTTCAGTAAGACTTATTTCCATAAATATATGCAGGAGTTACATGGAGATGGAGCGGCGGTTCAAGGTCTACGTGTACTCGGAAGGGGAGCCGCCCATCGTCCACGACGGGCCGTGCAAGGACATCTACACCGTCGAGGGCCGGTTCATACACGAGATGGAGCATGGATCTGCGGCAGCCAGGTTCGGGACGAGGGACCCAAGGCGTGCCCATGTCTACTTCATGCCGTTCAGCGTGACCCGGATGGTGACGTACCTGTACAAGCCACCCACGTATGACGTGACCCCTCTCCGGCGGTTCGTTGCCGACTACGTGCAGGCGGTGTCAGGCGAAGTACCCGTTCTGGAACCGGACTCGCGGGGCCGACCACTTCATGGTGGCCTGTCATGATTGGGTGAGTCGTTGTCCCTCTCCTATTTCGTTTTGTTTCATGAAAATTTCGTGGCTTCTTTTTAGCTGGCGTTTTTAGGGCTTTGCCTTCAATGGAAAATCATGCTTCTTTGCTTCTAAGTCACATCATGAGTTTTGGCATATGATTTTTATAATGTATATATCTTTTGGTAGTACCTAGCTGTTAGCCTAGTCGTCAAAAGGTATAGATAGATAATAGGATATCGTTTGAAGCCTTTTTAATAATGCAAAGTAAATTTTGAAGTATATCCTTTGCGGTTCTAGAAGTATATAATCTCGATCCGATATGATTAAAGCGGAATTACCTCATTTTAGAGCTGTTCACTGAGTGGCTATTGCACCTTTCCAACGAGCGCTTACATAAGAATATAAAAAACTTCAGGTATTGTCTTTCTGAGGCCAAAATTTGACAAGGTTATAAACAAAAGTCATTCTGCTGCTTCTTGACTGCCTGTCTACTCTTTTGTGTCTACCATATGAAATTTATATCAAGCACGGACACCAAAAAA
This sequence comes from Eucalyptus grandis, assembly GCF_016545825.1. Classification (NCBI taxonomy): domain Eukaryota; kingdom Viridiplantae; phylum Streptophyta; class Magnoliopsida; order Myrtales; family Myrtaceae; genus Eucalyptus; species Eucalyptus grandis. The sequence continues at coordinate 25,288,940 of NC_052614.1, read as the reverse complement.
AAAAATAATTGCATAATACTTTTTATATATATTACGATGTAAACCAAGCCCATCTAAATTGTTGATTATGTAAGCCCTACAATGAAGCCCACATTATTAATAATTTAAATTTTTTGAATGGGCTCCGACCCATAGTTATATGTAGTCAATTGGTAGAAGCATTAAATTTATAACTTAGACATTTCACTCTGCAGATTTTGGGGCTTAAGATTTTGCAAGATAATTACAAAATTGAGATTCTTTGATTACTACTTTTGAAGTCTGGGAATTCGTAACAAGATATCATCAGAGCATGTTGTTTTTGGAGAATCGAAATTCTTTACATCCCAAGAATCACATGGAAGTAATGAACATGTGCTAAATTATCTCTGGATGAGACATTGATTGATTGGATTCTGAATATGATAATGAACCGTTCCAATTGCAGGGCCCTCATGCATCCCTTGGCGATGCCCATCTTTACAAAAACTCGATTCGTGCCTTGTGCAATGCCAACGCCTCCGAAGGGTTCAACCCTCAAAAGGACGTGAGCTTGCCCGAAATTTACCTCTTGGACGGCAACATCTCCCCTAAACTCCTCTCCCCGCCACCGCCGCACGTCCCTCGCCCACTTCTCACGTTCTTCGCGGGAGGCCTCCACGGCCCGATTCGGCCTATCCTCCTCCACCACTGGAAAGACAAGGGCGACCCCGACGTCCGTGTCTACGGGTACCTCCCCAAGCACTTGGACTACTACACCCTCATGCTCCAATCCAAGTTCTGCCTGTGCCCTAGCGGGCATGAGGTGGCAAGCCCTAGGATTGTCGAGGCCATCTACGCGGAGTGCGTGCCGGTCATCATCTCGGAGCACTATGTCTTGCCGTTCAGCGACGTGCTGAACTGGGATGCCTTCTCGGTCAAGGTCGAGGTGTCAGAGATTCCAAGGCTGAAGGAGATACTGAAGGCGGTCCCAGAGGATGAGTACAGGAGGTTGAGGCAGGGCTTGAAGGCCGTGAGGAGACACTTCGTGCTGAACCAGCCGGCGAAGAGGTTCGATGTGTTCCACATGGTGTTGCATTCTATATGGCTTAGGAGGCTGAATCTTAATCTCGGATAGATAATTCGCTGACCTCAGGACTTAATTGTGGTGTCACACATAGAAACCTAACCACTCATACCATATTATGGAATAGTTGACTTGCTTATACTCCATATTAAAGTATATTCGCTTGAACAAGCTGGGATTTTTAGAAGGGTCGAAAGGAATGCTGTTGGATTTGGATGAATTACAGAAAAGAATTACTACCAAACTTTGCGATCACGACTTCCATTATTTATTCACAATCTGAGGTAAACAAGATCATTGATTATTCATGTACAATATGTTCAGCAAAAGTAAAAGCCTTCTCCAGCACTGTTCCTACAACTCTACCATGTCAAATTCTCCTTTATTTACGTATGCCTGAAAAGAATCATCTTGTAGCACTTCATTTCTTCCCTTTCTGTTTGTCGATCTGCCCTTTGCCCTCTCACACATGGTGCAATCTCTCTCTTTCGCGCGCTCTGCTTGCGTCTCCGCCCTTCTCTCATGTACAGCTTCCCGAGATTAATATACTGTGGAACAGCCTAGAGAGAAGTGCGAGTAGTTGCGTTTGATATTTCGTATTCACTCGATGGCGATGGAGTTATGGGAGAGCCGTTCGATCTGAGATTTCAAAAATCCTCCGAGGGATGAGAAAGGTGTGTTCGGCTTCTCGGCCAAGCCGTGTCTCTTGGTCTCGGTCTGCACGGCAAGGTTTATAGGGCCCATCTCTCTCTTTATGCGCTCCACGAACTCCATGTCCACTTCATTCCCCGAAGTGTCCTTCAAGTAGAACGCATTCACCGCCTTCTCCCCCTGTGTTTCCACGTCTGCTCGGACCACAGCTAGTCCGTTCTCGCGGAGCACCCTTGTTATGTCGGAGAGCAACCCGATTCTGTTGTTCGCACATAATTCTAGCTTGAAGCCCTGTTTGCCAATAGACAAAAAGATAAGGTTATGACGCATGGCATTGCAACGATCATTATAAACTCATGGGCTTTGGCGACATTGAGATGAATAATTCTCATTGTTTCAAGAAATTTCACTGTAACCTTCTTTATATTAAGTGGCTACTTTGATTTAGAACTAGCGCTATGCAGTTGCACGTAAGTTTTGTAGAGCATCATATTTGAAGATTTGGTGTTACCTCACAAACTCGCCGCTCAATAGCAGCCTCCAAGCACTTCATGACGCGGTCTTTCTCACCCTCTGTGCTCAATGCACAACCATCTACATGCCGGATGAAATACTCCTGCAGATGACAGGGAAAGAATGTTATAATCAAGAGATGACTGATTTGAAAACTTGATTTTTAACCAGTTCCATTAATTCTCTAATTCGAATTAGATCTTTGCCTACATGACAAGATATGATGCTTCAGGGAACTATGTTTCAGTTACTATTAAAATGTTTGATGCCGTGAAAATCTAAGAGCTATGTCAATTTAGTTAGTATGTGGGAATGATAAGGGGACGTAGGTAATGTTAATGCACTGACTGACTTAGTAATTTGCTGTCAAATATAAATTTCATGCACCTTAAAGAATGAATGGCAGCTTTCAACGTAAAGAAAGAAGATGAGAGATGCGGCTAGGTATCACGTAATATGACAGCTTAAATAAGAGTTATTTAAATATACAAAAATCAGATATCAGACTATCTATTTTCCATTAATTGTCATACGGAGCAGGAGTTGTATTTGAGAAACATACCTGATATGCATAACCTCCCCGAGCAAACGCTGATGCATGAAATATAACATACTGCATGTCTGTAAGTGTGCATACGGTGTCGAACATGAGCCTGCGTCGATCCTTGCACTTGATGTTCACTACTGAATATCCCTTTTCATTCCATTCTTCGATCGAAATCCTCAAATTTTGCCCATTTCTATCCGGTCCCAATCCCATCGGCATCACTATCGGGCTTGAAGACTCGGAAGCGGGCTCGTCAAAGTCCCTCACAGAGAGCATAAGCTGATGCAACCGCCGCTCAACATTCGTCGTCATACCTAAATCCAAGAATATGAAATACCCGTCATATATGCAATTGAAAGCTTGCAATATCGCTTAGTGAAGTTGATTTTAGAGGACTTTCTTGGAAAATGAGTTGCTCTTTTTTTTTTTTTTTTCAACACTGAATTAAAGACACTAAAGAAATCGCAGGATCAAAAGATAAGAAAACCAAAACCCTCTGTAAGCAATTTGGGAGGCTTAATGAAATGTACCTTCCCCTCCTTGAAGATCAGAAGCCTTCACTTCTTGTTGGTTTGGCACAGTTGCCCTCGGAGATCCGGATGTGGATTTTGCTCGGAGCACCATGGTGAGGTGGTCTGCAATGGTGGCGAGCCGACTCCGGTCTTCAATTGGGGTATTGGTGCGCTGATCAGAAATGTAGGCAACACAAGCAAGGCGGGTGTTGTGGCTCCATGCGTGAGCTTCGACAATGTTGCAGTGGAGGTCGGCTAGAGTGGCCGAGATCTCTGAGAACAGTCCCGGCCGATCTGTCCCAGTCATCTCGATAGCTGTGTGCTCATTGTAATGTTCGGACAACAGAAGAGTGCTGTTGGTATATACTTTGGCCTTGGCTTTCGGTGACGACGGTGATGATGAGCTTAGAGTTTCCTTTGTTGTGTCAATGGCCTGCATATGCGTCGTCAGATTAATATATGGTGTACATCATTAGATGGCACAGAGAGAAATTAAGCATTACCTGCTGAATATAGTCGATCACTCTCTGGTCTCCAATTTTGTTTCCATGCTCATCTTTAACGTGAAAAACTGTACAAATGAAGAAAAATCAACGGTCACCAAAATATAAGTAGCTAAAACTTACAATAACCTCATGCTGATATTGCTGATATTGCTTCAATTGACTATCCAAAAATCAGTCTCGAATGTGCTATGCTATTTTATGGTTGAATTAATCAAATTTCAAGAGAACAGTTAGAAATTAAGAATAACGGCAGTTGAACACCTATGAATCTTTGCAACTATTTTGTTCACTTCATCACATTGCTGTACTTATAGTAGCTGCGTTGTTCAATCTGAAGTTTAGTGCTCCTAACTTATGGAATACGTGGATGAGGTAATAAATTTATCTAGGCATGCAATGACCACTTTTTCACATAAATCAATTAGTGAAATAGTATTTGTTGAAAAAAAAAATTAGTGAAATAGTACTAAATCTGTTAGCATATGCAGCATTGTGAGGGTAGAGGAAAGAAGCATTAGTACCATCCATGAACCATCCCCCATCAGAAGAAATGTAGCTCTTGGAGATGGACAGGTTCATGTCCGTCAACACTTGGACAACTTCCAGGAGCAGCCCTTGCTTGTTCACGCTGTCGACCTTTAGGAAAACAATGTAACTTAGTCATCATCAGGAAAATTTCAACGAATTAAGTATATAGATGGAATTACAAGGATGAACTGATAATTAACCCAATAGTACCTTAATCACCGTGCAATCTTCCATGCTTTCATTATCAATGCTAACTCTGCAGCTGCAACCGATGATTGAGACACAGGATGTCTTTAGCATATGACTAATAGGTTCAAACAATTACAAAGCACGTAAGATTGATTAGCAACAGAGAATGCTTACGTCGGGCCGTATATCCTCTCACGGAGGTTTTCGAAGTCAGGATCAAAGTAAGGCCAACAAACTTTCTGCATCCTGCAACGAACGAATAGACAAATAAACAAATTAGATAAGATGAAAAGATAAAGCCCTTGATCGTGGAGGAAATGACGATATGGAGTTGCTGCTAATGTCATCAAACACAGAGTTCATGGGCAATAGTAATATTCACATTGGAGTTCTTTTGTGATAATTATCACGCATTGGAATTTGAAACAGAAATAGGAAGGCAAATGCACGTATTGACCCACAAAACTTTTTAGGGTTTTGGTATCACCACAAGAAGCTTATTCAAGATAACTTCTGTGCATGAAGCTGGGAAGAAATTCAAACTGAAAAACGCGTGAGAAAGATGGGATGCTCCACTGGGTAATGAATGTATTTTCAAGGTATATAGTGTTCTTGGGCAAGCACAGAGAGAGAGAGAGAGAGAGAGAGAGAGAAGACGGATAATGCATGTATATTCAAGGTACGTAAAGTGTTCTTGGACAAGGAGAGAGAGAGAGAGAGAGAGAGAGAGAGAGAGAGAGAGAGAGAGAGAGAGAGGGAGGGAGGGAGGGAGGGCTTACTCAGCTACAGCCACCAACCTGAGCACCCTTCAGGGCAGGAAGAGAGGAAGGGGAGAAAGATAAAGCTGAAGAAGGTATATGCGTTGTCTTTCCCCTTTGAAATGGGAGCAGCCCACTACCTTTTCTCCTTTTGTATCTCCTTCAGAAAGAAAAGAGAGAGAGAGAGAGAGAACGTTGGGCTGGTTGATAATGATGATGTTAGGCGTAGAGGTGAGGTCTGCGAAGGGGAGAGAGAGAGAGATGATGAGGTTAAATAGGGAAGGAGAATGGACGAGAGGTGGTGGATTGGAGAAGATTCAGAGGAGAGCGGGAGAGAGGGCACGTACCCCCTCTCGCCATTACATGCATCGCCCCCAAGTCAAACCATACATATCGCCACGTTTTCAAGCCCATCTCATCTCATCTCATCTGCATTCTTTCTTCCTTCTGATAAGAAAGATATACTATTCTTCTTCAAGTATCCATCGCCAATGATTACGTGATCAATCAAAACCATCGATGACATGGGTAAGGGCCCACCTCTCTCCCTCGTTTTTGGCCTCCTTCTTGGCAGGAAGCCACCTCTGTTTCGGGTGCAATGGAGGGAAGGTTCTTGGCAGGTGCAAAGCTTTAGAAATCAAACATGTACACGTAGCTGGGGATGGATATGTGGGCACCAAGGCTTCCGTGATCCTCTTCCTACGGTTTGGCCTGTTTGGTCACATGGGGATTACAGGAAAAGTACCCGAAAAAAGTTTTAAATGTATTATGTTAGTGCCACTAATTTAATCCTAAAATTTTCAATTTGACCAGTTTAGTCTTAAATTTTTTGTACTCGTGCCAATTGAGTCCATCTAACTAATCTTAACCGAAGTCATGTACGTGGACACCGGCCACTACTACATGGCACGGTGACATTTTTAGTTAGATGAATTGAATTAATACAAATACAAAATATTTGGAACTATATTGGTTTAATTGAAAATTTCATAATTAGCTTTTTTGTACTTTTGTCAATGATAAAACTATCTATTCCAATTGACACTACATTATTGGCTCATAGTCATACACCGATGGTGAGAAATGACACCATTGATACCATTGTAAAGATCTTGACTTTCTTTTTAAGCGATGCTAGGAATTAATGTACAAAATTTGGCATTATTGAATAATATGACACATTCATATTAAATTCTAATACGACTCATGTGTATGGTACTGTATCTGCTATCGCTCCCTAATTAATTAGAACGCTTTTAGCCAAGAAATATGTCAAGCCACATCCAAGAATCAAGAATCTTATATTGGGCAATAATCGAAACCTTGTTTGTGGTCTTAATCACAGCCATTAGCAAAAGCTACAGCTGGTGGAGGAAGCTTCTCTCTGCGCTTAGCAAAAGCTTTCGGGCAGCTTCGGAGAAAACACCAGCGAAGCGATGTCGTTGTCAGCATGAAATTTCGTATAGCCGTCAATGACTTTGGCTGTGCCAGAGCATTCGACGTGACCTAAAGGATCAAGCCTTCAGGATCGTTTACTGTTCAGTCCCATTCCGCCTGCCAGATTTTTCCAGAATGGACAAATCCTGAGTTCCCGGGTCTTCGGCCACATTCATTGAATCTACCCTTTGATTGCAACCTCGGATCGTGTCGGCTAGACACGTGATTAGGAATTTCAAAAACCGGTCATGCTGAGTGCAACTTTCTTACGGCACATGCCAACGCGGATCTTTTCAAATGGAGGTGTAGATGAATTGGGATAATGACAAAGAATTTTTGGACGTAATGTACAATTCGTTCTTGAATGCTTAATTTGTTCGATTTATAAATTATTCATAAGTGTTCGATGTTTTCCTTTATCTTTACTCAAACGACAAACTAGACTTTACTAGATGAAATAGATTATTATAAAGACGAGTTAATATGTCCATTCTTTTATCCATCTACTTTAAAAACAGAGATAAAATTATAACGTCAACGTACCCATCTTTATTTGATGACGTGAATTATTATATCTTAATTTTAGGAAAATATTTTACATTGATAGTCCATGTGCAGTTTTTTTTTTTAATCCACCATTCATAATTAACGGATTAATAGTCATATCAACAGATTTTATTAACTTGAATTAATGGAAATAGCAATATTTAACAATTTTATATAATTTAGGGGCTACATTAATTATATGCCTATATTAAACGAATTAAAAATTCTTAGTTCAAAACTTAAGAATTATTTGTGTCATTTTTCTCCAATAAATTTAAGGGATATATTCATTAAAAGTCCAAAACTTATTATGAAAGTGCAATTAAATCTTAAAATTTACAAAAAAATACAATTGAGTTATTACATTAACTTCATCCAATCCGCTAATGGAAAATATCGACATGGCGATGACATAACTTTTTCTAAAAGTATTTTTATGCAAATTTAATTTAAATTAATTTTTATAAAAATTAGGCTAATTTAAAAAAGTCAGAGTCTGGATATAATAATAAAACGGCATTAACCCGCAAAAAACAATCTCCTGAGCACCAGAACGGGCGAAATTATCTTGAATGTCGGAAGGGGCAACTAGAAGAAATCGGACGATAGTATCGTAAGATTAGGTCTTTTCACAAGCTTGATAAAGTCAAAGTCCAACCTGTCCGAAGGACAACTCTGCAGTCCAATGGACGAGAGAGATCAGGCTCTTTCCGAGTACTTGACTCGATGAAAGACGCATGAGATTAGGCTACAATTGTCACATGATGTGTCATTTCGGAGAATATGAATGATTTGATTTAACTTCATAGCTCGTGAATATCGCAATATAATTTTTCCCCTAAAGTCTCCGGAGAAAAGCGAACCAAACGGGATATAATCACACACTTGCAGGTGATGTCTTAGCTTTATCGCAAAAGCAATTCACGTTGCTCCAACAAGAAGGAACTACGGGTTACTTGTTTGAAAAGTGATAAAACTATTATTTGACAATCAATTTAATCTTAAATTATTCAATTGTGTCAATTTAGTTTTGAACATCTTGGTGATTTATCACTTTAGTCATTCCGATCAATTTTGACTAAAAATTGCTAAGGTCGTTCTACATAGCATTAGTACTTGATATAAATAAATTTTTTTTTTTTCTCATTAAAGAAAAGGAAGATTTCAGAAAAATTCAAAAAAAATGGAAAATCTCCACATATCAACAATTTTCGACCAGTATTGGCTAAAACGACTATATTGACAAATTACGAAAATATCTAGGATTAAATTGATATAATTAAAAGATGTAAAGCTGAATTAATCATTATATAATAGATTTATAATTTTTTGGACAATTTTCCCAATCAACGACAATTGTGCATCTCAAGAGTCGGCCTTGTCAACACCCAAATTCTTTGGGGGCAAATCATGTGAATGGGAGCTCCATGTGAAGTTGCTAGTCAACCATGTGGGTTGTCCCATGTCTTCCGCGTTGTGTGAATTTAAAGATTTGAAGATTTGAAGATGATGACGATGATGATGATGCTTATGGATAGATCAGGTGGGTATGAAATTTTCAATTGCTTAGTTACCACACACAGGCGGGTATTATCCAATTAGAAAAAGCGTGTGACCAAGTTTCTTGCCATCTACACAATGTAGCACGATGATAATGGTAGAGGCAAGAACTGTGACGTAGCACGTCATTGTTCAGCTCAGCTGACTCGTTCTTCCACGGTGGACTTTTTGCAATCATCAATAGCTAATCTGGATTCTGAGGCCTAAATCATAAGCAGCCGTCTTCCTCAGATTTCAGCATGATCCACACGTTTTTTCTAATCTGAGTTGACATTTTGGGATTTCTATCGTAAATTTGTTAAATGGCCCATGTTTTATTCAAGGCCCAGCAGTTGCAGCCTCAACCCAACCGGGGCACCTCTCTTGAATCTCTTTCCTTTGCCCATCGTTTCTGGAAGAAGACCAGCAATTCTTGTTACCATGGTTTTTATCAATTTCTGATATCTCCATGTTGTCTCAATAAGCCGGCGTTAGTTTCTAATAAGCCACGGCACGTTCGAGAGTTTCAAGTGATGTTCAAGTCGTGTGGTGTCACCCGCTAAGCGCCTCCAAAACATTAATATTTACAAGAAAGAAAAGTTCAGACTCTTATCAAGGTTAACAGCTGAGAGTCTTAAGAAACTGGGTATCCGCTCCACAAATCACTGCTTCAGAGAGAGAGAGAGAGAGTAAATATGAGAGACACTTTTGCAAAATTTGTTGGAACCTATAATTGATCATATGAAGAAATTTTAAAAAAAAGCAGGCATGGCAGTTTAACTGTTACTCCCATTGGACTAGACACCAATCTAATCCCCCCCTCCGTCCAGCTATCTATCAATTACAACAGCCCTTTCACCAGCAACTCATCCCAACAGTCCCGCCAGTCAAAATGCCAAATAAATTCCACTCTCAGAAAATCATCATCCCTCCACTTTCAATGCAAAACAGATCCCAGGTGGATTGGGTTGGGCATCCCGCAATGACTCCAGGGCTCTCTACTTGTGATTGAACCAGGGACCCATCGCACTGTTGACGTGCCTGTTGCTGTGGTGCATCCCTACGCCATTGGGCATGACGGAAGGGGGAAGCCCCGCCGCCACTTGAGGGGGCGTGGTCGGATACAACCCGTGATTGTGCGGCGGTAGCGTGTGGGGACTCATGATAGGACTGCTAAGAGGGCTGCCCTTACGTTGTTGCTGAATGGCGTGGATCTGCCTAAGCCCTTCTTCATGAATGCGCGAGATCGTCTCCAACTCTGTCATTGAAAGTGCATCCAGACCAGCACCGTACAGAGGAGCATGCCTAGACATTTCTTCCCGGAGTTGAGTATCGAGTGATTGGATATATTCCTGCAAAGAGGAGGTGAAATCTAAGCAACAAAGAGAAAGCAGGACAACCCAAATTAATACTAAAGCATATGCTTGAATGAGTTGTTGGCACAAACCTGGTAGGCTTCCAATCGTGCTTGCATACCATGAATACGTTCTTCATATTCAGCAATCCGCTCATCTTTTTTCCGCTTTTCTCCTTCAGTTTGTCCCACTGTTTGTCTCAATCTTCTAATCTCGTCCTCAAGGGACTGCCGAATCTGTTCTCCAGTCACATTTTCCATCTCGTACCGCTTCAGCTCTTCATCAGATCTTTTCCTCCCAGCTTCCGCACTCTTCAGCCTTTCAGCAAGGGGGTCCTTTTCCTCTGCCACTTTCTGTTCCATTCACATATTTTGGTTGAAAAGACATCAATTAGCATATTTCCTAAGGCAGGAAAAAAGGAGATAAATCCAATTCATCCAACTCCACCCTGGTCATCCAAAGCAATTTCCCATGCAATCTTCTGAAAAAACACTAGCCAATAGATAATATTTTCCCCTTCTTGGAGAGATGTAGGCAACACATATAAACCAAAACCAAGACCTCTTGAGACTTAGTAAGAGAAGCCATCACTAAGCCAAATCCTTACTCCCTCACATGGGAAATGCAATGTTTAGAAATGCACAAGTTGACATGAAAAGAAAGCAAAAGAACTTGATTAAGGATAAATAAAGCGACAGAAGCAGTGAAAGACAACCTCCAATTCTTCACTATGACGAGTCTTCAGCTGCAAAATCTCCGACTCTGCATCATGAAGACGATCTTGAAGGGCCTCCTTCTCAGAAGTGAGCTTTGCAATTTCCTCCGCTCTCTCAGAGCGAAGCTCCTCAAGCTGGTTCTCTAGGTCCTGGACTTGGTCAGATAATTCTTTCTTTTCTCGTGCAAAACGATCCATCTCAGCCTCCATCTCAGACTGCCAATTATAGAAAGTGTCAAACAAAAACTTGCCACGAAGAATCGACACACCACGTCAAAGCAATCGCATACCTAGGTCAAGAAGTAAAACAAATTAGTTGGCGTTGGACACGCGAGCACTCCTCGAAGAAGCTGCGATCATAAGAAACGGGAAGAGCTAAATTAATTTAGCTTTAACTCATAAAAGCGTATGATTTTCACTTATTCATTGAAGCTAAAGCAGCGACTTACACTGGCAAAATGGGAGCAAAAAGTAGAACCACTCAAAAAGCAACCCAATCTTCGCTTTCTCTCTCTTTTTCACACACACACACACACACACACACAAATGTCAGAAAAAGCTGAAAAGAACATGGAACAATTGCCCAAGACGAAGAAAAACACCAAAACTAGCAGTCTCGATGAAAACCCAGAAGCCACAATCTTCACAGAAAGCCAACAGGTCGGTTCAACAGCCCATTTCGCAGAACAAGATCTCATCGCGAGAAAACCCACCGCCCCCATCCCGGAGGTAACCCAAGAAAAGAAGAGAAAAGTCCACGCCTTCACGCGTTGACTCGACAAGAAACGCAATAACACAGGAGGGAAAAACGCGAAAAGAGCGATCCTCACGAGATTGGCGTTGTTCCCGCGAGCCCAATCAACGCGGAACTAGTGCTACCCAGAAGACCCAGAAGGTAAAAAAAACACGACGACTTCGACGATGGAGAGATGGAAGAAATAGAGAGAGAGAGAGAGAGAGAGAGAAAATCAGAACCTGCCACGGCCAAATTGCAGCGCGGGATGCGATCGGTTGGAGAATCTGTCCTCGGCGCAGGAGCTTTCAATGCATCCCCACTTCACTCATTCCTCTCTCTCTCTCTCTCTCTCTATATCTGCGAATTGTGGCTGTGGAGGGAATCGGAGGAGAAGAAGAACAACGACGTTGTCCCTGGCTCCGCTGTTCAGTTCAGGCCAAATGACAAAGGAACAAGAGAGAGAAATGGATCTTTCTAAGGCGGTGGTGGGATGCTGCGGGATACGTCTCTGCTGACAGTGACAGATTTTGGCATGTTGGTCCAATTTTTTAAATGAGAACGTGAAGAAGTGTTTCTTTTTCTTAAAAGAGTTATTATTAAAAAAAAATCATGAATTGATAAATTTATGATAAATTTACTTTACATAAATTTTCGTCAAATGTGATGGTTGACAAATTTATCGATTTGAGATTTTACCTTCGTTTGTTAGTTTATGATTTTTTGTGATATTTATTGAACTTAATGAATACTAATGGTATGTGAGGTAGTGGGAGGAAAGAAGTACGGAAAAGAAAAATGAAATAAATTTGAGACCGGGGTTTGGGGGTGGATCATGAGAGGACTTTTTTTTTATCAGAAAAATAAATAAATGAGATAAAAAATAATTTCATAAAATAAAAGTATTGAATATTGAATAATGATAAATTTTGGTTATTATATAAGATTATGACTTATTTAAATAAATTTATTCTAATTTTTCATTAATCATTAATTTTATCAATAATTTTTATTAAAGTTAAAAACATGTCTTCAAAAATAGATATGCATTGATTATGAATATGTCTTTCGAATTTTCAATAAATAGATTTATTAATAATATTATAATAAATTCATTGAAGATTCTTTTTATTATTTATTTTTTTGTAAATTTGAATCAAATTAATTTAAAATAAGAATATTTATTTAATATACAACATGTCTTCACGTGTCGAATTCTTTATTTTTGAGAAATTACGTGTCAACATGTCATGTCGTGTCGTGTATCCGCGTCGCGTGTTTGTGTCATCGGTGCTATAATGTAATTGAACCTTGGGCCGCATCCATTCCTCATGCCAGATTTTTTTCGAAATGGACAAATCCTGATTTCTTATGCCTTCGGCCACATTCATCGAATCTACCCTTTGATTGCAACGTCGGATCATGCCGACTAGACACGCGATTAGGAATTTCAAGAAACTGGTCATGCTGAACGTAACTTCCTTACGGCATATCCCAATGCAAATCTTTCAAATACAGGTATTAATGAATTGGGATGAGAATTTTTGAACGTTAATTTAATGTGCAATATTGTTCTTAAATGCTTAATTTGTTCAATGTTGTTTATGAACTATTCATAAATGTTGGATGTTTTCCTTCATCTTACTCAAATGACAAACCGGACTTCACTAGATGGAATGGATTATTATGAAGATGAGTTAATATGTCTATCCTTGTATCCATCTACTTTAAAAAAAGAGAAATAAAATTATAGCGTTGATATACCCATCTTTATTTGGTGACGTGGATTATTATATCTTGATTTCAGGTAAATATTTTACGTGGGTAGTTTAGGTGTAGTTTTTTTTTTTTTTTAATCCGAGCCATATCAACATATTTTATTAACTTGAATTAACGGAAATAACAATATTTAACAATTTTATGTAATTTATGGGCTATATTAATTATTTGCCAATCGTTGATGGATCATATTGAACGAATTAACAAAATTTAGTCCAAAACTTAGGAATCATTTGTGTCATTTTCCCTAATAAATTTAAGGGATAGGTTTACTAAAAATCCTAAAATTGGTCACAAAAGTACAATTGAGTCCTAAAATTTATAAAAAGTACAGCCAAGTACTAAAATTTATCAAATTAGTTCAATCGAGTTCTTTCATTAATTCCGTCCAATCTGACTAATGAAAAATGCCAACGTGGCGATGATGTGGCTTTTTCTAAAAGTATTTTTATACAAATTTAATTTAAATAATTTTAAAAAAAAAAAAACTAATTTAAAAATGTCAAAGTCTGGTATAATAATCAAACGGCATTAACCCACAAAATACAATCTCCCGAGCACCGAGCGGCCGAAATTATCTTCAATGTTGAAAAGGGCAACTAGGAGAAATCGGACAATGATGTCGTAAGAGTAAGCTCCTCTCTGCAATGGAGAATTCTCTCTACCGCCTGAGTAGTCTCCTCCTACCTTACGAGTAGGTTTTCCCAGTTCTAAATCAACTCCCTGCTACTCATCACTACCGCATTCCACCTTCATACTTCCCAGTCCCACAAAATCGTGTTTATAAGAGTATGGGTAGAAAAACCCTAACATCATTCCTCTTCCATCTACACCAAAACCCTCCCTCATCTCATCTTAGCTTTATTCCACGCGCTCCATCTCAATCTTCAGGCAAATTTCATCTACTAGCTGGTGCAAATTTCTAGTTCTCTCCATTGGTAGATCCAGAACTCCCTTCAATCGCAAAGGATTCACCGCCCTGTCCTTGGTGGCTTCGCTATTCCATCAGGTCAGCTCTGAAACCCTAGCTTGATCCTGCTCCTGTAATCACGAGATGGCCAATCAGTATGAAGAAGAAAGGCAAGTGGTCGCCCTTTGTAAGAGTTCGGGCAATCTTTGGTCATATGAAGATGCTGTAGAGATTACAGGTGATGTTCCTAAGCAAAACTTGCAGACTTGCCGAAAAACTCTGTTTAGGAAGTTTTTAAATAAGACCAACATCAACTTCAATGCTTTTATGGGCACAATGCAAAAAGCCTGGCGAAATGAAACGTTCACTTGTGCTGTTATTGAACCTGGTTATTTCCAATTCTCGTTTCAATTAGAGGATGAAAAGCAGTGAGTGTTTGACTCAGGGCCGTGGTCTTTTGGGCATAGTCTACTAGTCTTAAAGCAATGTGATCCCGACACCCCTGACATTTGCTACGATTTTAACAAGTGTGATTTCTGGGTAAACTTATTTGGCCTACCCGTCGGGAGAGTAACAGATGCAATAGTCAGGGAAATCGCATCTAAAATTGGAGATGTAGTAGATGTCAAATTAGTAGCTAAAGGGAATAGCAATTACAAAGTTGGCAGGGCTAGAGTAAAGTTGAATCTGGAAACCCCTCTCAAAACAGGTGTACTTGTGAATTTTGATAGCAAAAGACTGTGGGTTGAGTTTAAGTACGAAAGGCTCTCGAATTATTGTTATTCATGTGGGAAGATCAGGCACTATGCAACCAACTGTCAAGAAATTCCATATGAGGAGACAGGGTTAGCAAAGAATTTACCAGGTAGGTTTGGACACTGGCTTCGCGCAGAGGCACGTGAGCTGAGTCCATATGGCAAAATCTTCTATGGCAAGCAAGAAATACAGCCAGAGGAGGAGGAAAGTGTGCCTGAGACTCCCATTCAGCCAACCCCGAACCGAACAAAGATCGTAACGCAATGCAAAGCAAACCCAACAACTTGGCGATTTGAGCAATGCTGAAAACTCCAACTTACAGGAATATCACCATACTATCTCTTCACAAGAATTAGTACTATTTGCAGAGAAGGGCCCCTAGAAGCGAGGAAGTAGCTGCCTCAATGATGAATCTATCATGGTGATATATCAGGAACAGTTAAAAGAAGCCGAAGCAGAAATGGTGGAGAAGATAGTTGAGGAAAAAAGCCCAACAAGGGAGAAAGCAAGAAGTACTAAGCTGTCCTCTTCAAAAAAAAGGAAAAAGATTATGTCCCTATGGTGCTCAATCATCAAAATCAGTAATGGTCGACACTACTCCGCTGGTTGAAACTCCTATTCGTGTGGCAAAAAAGTCTACTCAGTGGGCTCTGGTGGCTAGCCCTAATAAGCCACCAACTCATCCATGAAGATACTGAGCTGGAACTGTCAAGGGCTGGACACCCCCTTGACAATTCAAGCGTTAAGGGTCTTAACGACCCAAGAAATGCCCAATATTATCTTTATTATGGAAACTAAAAATCGAGAGCACAAGGTGTTAAATTTGAGGCGGAGACTCCGCTTTCAGCATTGTTTTATAGTAAATCCAGAGGGGATAGCAGGGGGTTTAGCAATATTTTGGGACGATGAGGTAATCCTAATCATAGATTTTACCCAATGCCATATGCCAACTAGCAACCAGCGCATGCACATCTCATTTATACATGCGCCGAATGAATTTAAGGAGCGAATACTGTTATGGGAGCACATTAATAGAGAGAGTAATCTATATCATCTGCCATGGTTGTGCATGGGGGACTTCAACGAAATTCTATATCAATGGGAAAAAGTGGGCAAGAAAAGAGTTGAAAATTACCGGATTGCAGCTTTCAGGGATTTCCTCAACCACTGTTCTTTGCTGGATATGGAATGTAAGGGCTGTGCATACACCTAGACAAACAAGAGACAAGGAGAAACTCTGATCAAGGAACGTCTTGACAGAGTATTATGCAACTCAGATTGGCGAATTAAATATCCCATGGCAGAATGTATAGCCATACTAGCAATTGGCTCTGATCACACTCCAATTCTTCTATCTACTTGTCCACCAAAAAAAAAGGAAGATGAAGCACTTTAAGTATGAAGCCTTTTGGGCAGAGGAGGAGGAATGTAAGAGCCTTGTCAGGGACACCTGGGCTGATCCTGACTCCCATCAGTTCAATGTGGTTGAGAAACTGCAGAATGTGGCAAAAAAGTTGGTAAAATGGAGCCAAGGAAAATTTACCAATGCAAAGAAGAGGCTCACTTGGCTGAATAGTGAACTACAAAAATTAATGAATGGTACAGGGGTTCCTCAAGAAAGCAAGGCAGCCAAGGAACTAACAAAAGAAATTGAACAGTTGTGGCGACAAGAAGAAATGTACTGGGGAATGCGTTCCAGAATTAAGTGGTTAGCTTGGGGAGATAAAAACACCAAATTCTTCCATGCTACAACCATTCAAAGAAGAACCAAAAATCATATTGCTCTGCTGAAAAATTCAGAAGACGAATGGGTGCGCAACGAACGACAACTGAAAGAGATGACAAACACATATTTCAAAAGGTTGTACGAATCAGCAGGGCCACGCAATTTTCAGCCCCTCCTACAACAAATACCAGCCTCGGTGGATGCGGGAATGAACCAACGACTAGTAGCACCTGTTTCTATGGAAGAGATCACGCAAGCTATGCAACAATTAGGAGCCCATAAAGCCCCAGGTTCGGATGGTATGCACGGTCTCTTTTTCAAAACTCACTGGCCAGACATTTCTCAGGATATTTATACAGAGATACAAGGTTTTTTCAACACGGGCTATCTCAATCCAGCTATGAACAGCACGCTTATTACCCTTATTCCCAAAGTTCCAAATCTAGAAAAGCTTAAATAGTTTCGCCCCATTAGTCTGTGTAATTTCTTTTACAAAATTATTTCAAAAGTGCTGACAAACAGATTAAAACCCCTGCTACCAACTCTAATAGCAGAAGAGCAGAGTGCATTTGTGGAGGGAAGGCTGATACAAGATAATATATTGCTGGTACAGGAAGTTCTTCACAGATTACAAACCCGGGAGAGAAAAAAGAAGTTTCAAGCGCTCTTAAAGCTAAATATGCAGAAGGTGTACAACATGATAGAATGGGATTTTCTTAGTGCATGCCTAACCAAAATGGGCTTCTGCGCACAGTGGGTTCAATGGGTGATGCAATGTGTCTCAACCGTTACTTTCAGTGTGAATTTTAATGGGGAATCTCTACCATCTTTCAAGCCTACACGTGGAATTCGACAAGGTGATCCTCTCTCCCCATTTCTATTCATATTAGTAGCCAATGTTCTATCCTATATGATGGGCAAAGCAGTTGAAGATGGCACTATTAGAGGAATTAAGCTGAATAATAGATGTCCCACCCTCTCGCATTTACTCTTTGCGGATGACTCAATTTTCTTCCTCCATGGTTCAATCCTAGAGTGTCAAAACTTGGCAACCATTCTACATGAATATTGTTATGCTTCTGGCCAGGCTATCAATCTAAACAAATATGGTATATACTTCAGCAAATGCTGCTGTCCAACAACCTTGAGGCGAAATATGGCCAATGAACTAAGAGTTCCAGAAATTGAAAAAACAGGGAAATATTTAAAGATCCCGACGGACTAGGGTTGCTAAAAAAAAGACATGTTTGTGTGGATACTTGCAAGGATAAATAGAAAGTTAGAAAGCTGGAAGGAACATTTTGTTATCAAAAGCAGGGAAGGAAATTTTGATAAAATTAGTTGTATAGACCATTCCTCAATATGCCATGGCCATATTCAAGATCCCTGTTTCTATATGCAAAGCTATTGAGAGGAGGATTGCAAGCTTTTGGTGGAAAACAAACAGTAAAAATGCTGGAATTCACTGGAAGAGTTGGGAAGCTTTGAAACTCAGAAAGAAGGAGGGAGGCCTAGGTTTTAAAGACCTAATCGCTTTCGGTTTCAACACAGCTATGTTGGGCAAACAAGCGTGGCGCATCTCACAAAATTCTCAGTCCTTATTGAGCAGAGTGATGAAAGGCCTCTATTACCCTCATGGAGACTTCTGGAAAGCTGGACACGGATCCCGACCTTCATGGGGTTGGCAAAGTATAACTCGGGGTGGGGATTCTATCAGGCCACATATTATGTACTTAGTTGGGAACGGCAAAAATCTATCTATTAGAACAGATAAATGGATAACAAGTGGTCCAATTGGAGGCCTGGCAGCAAAAAACGAACCAGAACACGTGTCAGCTCTAATTGAACCTGGAAATAGTAAATGGAATACCCAGCTGGTGGAGTCGATGTTTGATGACAAAATCGCTAAGGAAATATTTGCTATACCTATTGGAAGGCTAGATTCAAAAGACAAACTAGTCTGGATGCACAGCAACTCTGGTATCTATTCAGTGAGAAGTGGCTATCACACAGTCAGAGAACATCCAGCAAGTATAGGCCAAACAGCAACCTCATCGCATCACATTAATCCAGATCTATGGAAACAAATTTGGCAAGTAAAAACCCTCCCAAAAATCAGATTTTTTCTCTGGCAAGCTTCTCATAATGCTCTTCCTACACAGGAAAACTTATATCGAAGAAAGATCGTACCCGATCCCATCTGCCCCATCTGCAACAAAGAGGCTGAAACCATTGAACATCTTCTTCTACTTTGTCCATGGACAACCCTGATTTGGAGTTCCGCACCTCTGCAGATCAAGATATCAAGATATGGGTTAACTCGCCTTGATGATTGGCTCGTTAAACTTAAAACCAACCCTCACCATGCAAAGAAGTTCGAACAGGTAGCGGCTGTCCTCTGGAGCATCTGGAAGGGGTGAAATCAGTTTCTCTTCGAGAGGCGTCCCCTGCACCCGCAACAAGTTGTTGTTCAGGCGCAAACCCTCCACGACACTTTCAATTCCGTGACCCAACAACAAGAGAAACAAAGGAAGCTCACAACCAAACCTAATCGATGGCTACCACCGCCCCCTCATATGCTGAAAGTAAACATTGACGCCTCCTTCGTCGAGCCCAACGCCGCAGAAACAGAGACCGGAGGAAAATCACAAAACAGAGCTGCTGTTGTGTGCATCTGTAGGGATCACCGAGGATGTATGGTGGATGGCTTCGCGAAAGTGGTGGAGGCGACTTCGACGGAACAGGCAAAAGCTTTGGCTCTACTTGAAACCCTAGATCTACTTGCAAACCGTGTGGAACTCTCTCTGCAAGTACAAACCGACTGCATTTCACTCATGCAAGGACTTTCAGATACGACGGAAGTGAACTGGCGACTCCAACCTCTCCTAGACCGGGCTCGAGCGAAACTACAGACCTTCAGTGACATATCTCTGGCCCACTGTGGTCGAACAACAAACCGGCCCGCTGATTGGCTTGCAAAGGCCTGCCGGTGTAATACCCTTCCCCCCAATTGGTTGTTTTACCCCCCGCCTGTTTTTCTAGACTTATTATGCACTGATGCTCTAGATGTAATTGTCTCAAACAGTGGCTAAGTAATCAATAGTATGTCGTCTTTCTCGATAAAAAAAAAAAAAGAAGTCTTTTCACGAGCTTGATAAGGTCAACGTCCAACATGTCCGAAGGAAAAATTTGCAGTTCAATGGATGAGAGAGATTAGGATCTTTCCGAGTACTTGACTCGATGAAAGACGCATGAGATCAGGCTATAATTGTCACATGATGTGTTATTTCGGAGAGAACGAATGATTCGATTTAATTTCATAGATTGTGAGCATCGCAATGTAATTTTCTCCACAAAGTCTCTTGAGAAAGTTAAATCAAATGGAGGGTAATTAGCATATGATATCTTAGCTCTATTGTAAAAGCAATTCATGTTGCTCCAACGAGAATGAACTACGGCTTAATTGTTTGAAAAGTCATAAAGCTATATTCGGAAGATAATTCAATTTTAATTTATTCAATTGTACTAATTTAGTCATAAACATTTAGACGGTTTATCAATTTAGTCATTTTGATCAATTTTGACTAGAACTCACTAAGGTCATTCTATGTGGCACTTGCACTAATATGAATAATTTTTTCATTTTTTCATTTCTTCTTCATCGGTCAAGAAGAGGAAAATTTCAAAATAAAATAAAATAAAAATTTACTCATGCCAATTTACCACGTATGATGGCTGGTTTCTACAATAGCAATTTTCGACCAATATTGCCTAGAATGACAATATTAACAATTCGTGAAAATATTTATAATTAAATTGGTATAATTGAAAAGGTTAGAATCGAACTGACAAGTATATAATAGATTTATGATTTTTTAGATAATTTTTCCAATCAACGACAATTGTGCATCTCAAGAGTCGACATTGTCAACGGCCGAATACTTCGGGGGCAAATCATGTGAATGGGAGCTCTGTGTAAAGTTGCTAGTCAAGTTCTCTACTGTCTTTCGTGTTGTATGAATTTCAAGATGAGAAGAGTTGAAGATGATGATGATGATGCTTATGGATAGATTAGGTGGGGTCTGAAATTTTCAATTGCTTAGTTACCACACACAAGCGGGTATTATCCAGTTAGAAAAAGTGTGTGACAAAGTTTCTTGCCTTGTACCCGACGTGATAATAATGGATGAGGCAAGAACCGTGACGTGGCACGTCATTGTCCAGCTCACCTGACTCGTTCTTCCACAGTGGACTTTTTGCAATCATCAATACCTAATCTGGATTCTGAGGCCTAAACCATAAGCAGCTATTTTCCTCAGATTTCAGCATGATCCACACGTTTTTTCTAATCTGATTTGACATTTTGGGATTTCTATAGTAAATTCGTTAAAAGGCCCATGTATTATTCAAGGCCCAGCAGTTGCGGCCTCAACTCAACCGGGGCACCTCTCTTGAATCTCTTTTTTTGGCCCATCGTTTCTGGAAGCAGACCAGCAATTCTTGTTACCATGGTTCATATCAATTTCTGATCCATGTTTGTCTAAATAAGCCGGCGTTAGCTTCTAATAAGCCACTTCGATAGTTTTGAGCGATGCTCGAGTCGTGTGGTGTCACCCGTGCTAAACACCTCGAAAGCATTAGTATTTATAAGAAAGAAAAGTTCAGACTCTTATCAAGGTTAACAGCTGACAGTCTTGAGAAACTGAGTATCTGCTCCACAAATCACTTCTTCTCCTTCAAAGAGAGAGAGAGAGAGAGAGAGAGGGAGAATATGAGACACTTTTGCAAAATTTGTCGGAACCTATAATTGATCATATGAAGAAATATTTAAAAAAAGCAGGCATGGCATTTTAACTTTCAGTCCCACAGGACTAGATACCAAATCTAATCCCCCTTCTCCGTCCAGCTATCTATCAGTCACAACAGCCCTTTCACCAGCAACTCATCCCAACAGTCCCGCCAGTCAAAATGCAAAATAAATTCCACTCTCAGAAAATCATCATCCCTCCACTTTCAATGCAAAAACAGATCCCAGGTGGATAGGGTAGGGCATCCCGCAATGACTCCAGGGCTCTCTACTTGTGATTGAACCAGGGACTCATCGCACCGTTGACGTGCCTGTTGCTGTGGTGCATCCCTATACCATTGGGCATGACGGAAGGGGGAAGCCCCACCGCCACTTGAGGGGGCGCGTTCGGATACAACCCCTGATTGTGCGGCGGTAGCATGTGGGGACTCACAATAGGACAACTAAGATGGCTGCCCTTACGTAGTTGCTGAATGGCGTGGATCTGCCTAAGCCCTTCTTCATGAATGCGCGAGATCGTCTCCAACTCTGTCATTGAAAGTGCATCCAGACCAGCACCGTACAGAGGAGCATGCCTAGACATTTCTTCCCGGAGTTGAGTATCGAGTGATTGGATATATTCCTGCAAAGAGGAGGTGAAATCTAAGCAACAAAGAGAAAGCAGGACAACCCAAATTAATACTAAAGCATATGCTTGAATGAGTTGTTGGCACAAACCTGGTAGGCTTCCAATCGTGCTTGCATACCATGAATACGTTCTTCATATTCAGCAATCCGCTCATCTTTTTTCCGCTTTTCTCCTTCAGTTTGTCCCACTGTTTGTCTCAATCTTCTAATCTCGTCCTCAAGGGACTGCCGAATCTGTTCTCCAGTCACATTTTCCATCTCGTACCGCTTCGGCTCTTCATCAGATCTTTTCCTCCCAGCTTCCGCACTCTTCAGCCTTTCAGCAAGGGGGTCCTTTTCCTCTGCCACTTTCTGTTCCATTCACATATTTTGGTTGAAAAGACATCAATTAGCATATTTCCTAAGGCAGGAAAAAGGAGATAAATCCAATTCATCCAACTCCACCCTGGTCATCCAAAGCAATTTCCCATGCAATCTTCTGAAAAACACTAGCCAATAGATAATATTTTCCCTTCTTGGAGAGATGTAGGCAACACATATAAACCAAAACCAAGACCTCTTGAGACTTAGTAAGAGAAGCCATCACTAAGCCAAATCCTTACTCCCTCACATGGGAAATGCAATGTTTAGAAATGCACAAGTTGACATGAAAAGAAAGCAAAAGAACTTGATTAAGGATAAATAAAGCGACAGAAGCAGTGAAAGACAACCTCCAATTCTTCACTATGACGAGTCTTCAGCTGCAAAATCTCCGACTCTGCATCATGAAGACGATCTTGAAGAGCCTTCTTCTCAGAAGAGAGCTTTGCAATTTCCTCCACTCTCTCAGAGCGAAGCCACTCAAGCTGGTCCTCTATGTCCCGGACTTGTTCTGATAATTCTTTCCTTTCTCGTGCAAAACAATCCATCTCAGCCTTCATCTCAGACTGCCAATTGCAGAAAGTGTCAAACAAAAACTTGCCACAAAGAATCAACACCACATTAAAGCAGTCACATACCTAAGTCAAGAATTAAAACAAAATAGCTACCTTAAGACGGTTGTTCATCACCTCAGATTCACCCAGTTTCTGTGACACCACAGCTTTTTCTCTAACCATATTGGAGATCTCAGCTTTCCTCTCTTCACGCAAGCGTGTGATTTCTTCTTCTCTTCCACAAACTTGGTGCCAAAGAGCTGCTCGATCCACATTTGCAAGTTCAGTGGCCTCCCTCCTCATACTCAAAACTGGTCTTATAAACTCTTGCTCCTCAGAGACCAGTAAAACCAAAATGTCTAAATCCAATTCCACATCACGGCTGTTATCCGAAGTGCTGATAGCACGATCAACCAGTCTCTTAAGCATCCTTTGTCGGCAAGATTCATCAGGATACCCCTTGAAAAGTATAGCATACAGAACCTTCAGAAAATCCTTGACGCAAGGGTCTCTAGACAGGGTCAATGTCTCAGCAAGTCCAAAAACTGAAGTGAAGTCATCTTGTTGATTTCTCAACTGGTGATTAGCCTCTCCTTCGCCATCTGTAATCTGCATATTTTCACCAGTAAATCTGCTTAGATTCAATCAACAAGCCACTCTACTGTCCAGGACGATTGCTACTGTTTGAGCCACAAAGGCTCCTTTAGCCACAGCCCTCTCAAATGTTTGGGAAGCTTCAGCGGCAAGGTGGGGAATCGATAGCATTTTGATCAGGACATATATATCTGAAAAATGCCGGGCGCTGAAAAGGGCTTGCTCATCCACTGCATGCAACCTTTGAGTGTCCTGTCCATTATCGCTACATACGAGGAGACGATAAGGCATCGTCGCGTCAATTTCACCAAAATCTTTATCACAATCAATGTCTCTAAGCATTGCTGCAGCTAGATCTCTTTGACTTTTTATGGTTTTACTCAATAAGTCTAGGACACAAGGGGACACCTCTGCTCCCAGACATTTCAACCTATCACGAACAGACCTTACCTGTAATGAGAAAGGGAAGGATATTAATTGTTCAGGAAAGAAAAATTGGGGTTATATGTTTCACAAGAAAGGTATGCAGTTTAAGATTGATAATTGCTTTGTGCTTACTGCTTGAGGGAGTTGTTGACATTCGGATGCAGCTTTGAAGACGAAATCTATGTTAGCTGCGAGAGGCTCGTCATTTGAATCTTGCAGAAACTCCAAAGTCTGACCCAGAAGATGTTCCCAAACTCCAATGCCACACTCCAGCTGGCCTAGAGCGCCAAAAAGCTGAGAGAAATGCACAAGGTCAGGATAAAAATGAAAAGGCATGTTCAAATCTGCAAAACTTAAAAATTCGATTGACACATAACCATCCAGAGTACTTTTATCACCATCAAAAGAATTGCTATTCAAGCCAACACTTTGAAGGGAGAATGGAAAGACAGCAGGGAATATCACGAAACATCTTACAGGAACTCCTTCAGCAGGCTCCTCATCATCTAGTTTCTGAAGCCTTCCAAGAAGAAACTGAGCGGCAATTGGATGCTCCGAATGCTCCACCAATTTGGGTACCAACGCTACCAGGTCACGCTGAAGATGCTGGGGAGCTTTATCCAATACAAGGGCAATCCTTTCTGCTGATCGAGGCCGCCGCCTCGGCTCAGGACAGCCTTGTGGAACTGCTCCATCTAAAGCTCTGAGTGAGTTGACAATCAATCCTAGAAGTTCCTCAGACTGCTCTGGCCACTTGGACTGCATTCGAAGTTTCAAGCTGTCAACATGCAAAGTAATGATGCTGCAAAGTCAAAGTCTCAGAGAGAGTAAAACAGTACCTTGGATCTAAGACAAAAAATTTCTTGACCTCTTGTAGATGATTCGGGTGGATCAATAGGCTTCACTGTAGGTGCATTTTCACGGATGTTAGAATCGTTGATATCTGAGCTTCTTACAGCAGAAAAATTACTACTTTCATCTAAACCAGAGTCTAGTCTCTCATCCAACTGAACCTGTGTGCACTCCGCTGCACGATTTTCTCTGTCTGATTCCAGTGGGCTGGCAGCCCCACTGCCATCTGGAGAGATCTTCAGGCTAGGATCAGACGACTCACCCTCACAACTTCCCTCAGAGGGCTGGCAGCATTCTACCATGATATCTAATAACAAATCTATAATTGCCTACTGCAAAACTTTAACACTCATCAACAAGTTCATCAAACTAGGAGAAGATCCATCTGTCTTCCCTATCTTCTTTCCATCACAGCAACCCGAAAACTTAGCTAGAAGAAGCAAGCGCTTTACTTTAGCTGGGTCATCTAGGTAGACGCGAAGTCCAGTCAGAAAACCCGCTTTTGCACCAGCATCCATCAAAAGTTTCTTTTCTTAAATGACCAGGGACATGATAGGCGAAGCAGAGGGGGGTCGTTTTCACTTGAAGTAATAGTTCCAAGCTTGGTTAAGATGTACTGATACAAGAATCGATTTACAAGTAATCTACCGGAAGGACGTAACGGAACCGTAGATTTCCAGTTATCGGGCAGACTAAAGTGCGTGTGTAAACCGGTAAACTGGTTCTATAAACTTGGTTTACTATCTCTAAGGTGCCGGCATTAGCCATTGTAAAAGTATTTTTGAGTGTTATAAAAGGTGTGTTTCCATAAGCGAGAGTAATGAATTGACATGTCGTGTTATACCCTAGACTAAGCTATCCTCCATCATTCTATGATGAATACAGCATCGCTAGTAGAACGAAAACCAGTGACCAGATGTTTATCAACAATCGAGGTGATGGTCTAGTGCATGTCCCGTAAAAATGCGTGCCGCAGTGCAAGAATAAGGTGAAAGTGTACGTGGAATCAACAGGTTAATTGCAGAATCAAAGTTGAAGTCGGCGATGCTTAAAGCAATTCACAGAGAGAGAGAGAGAGAGAGAGAGAGAGAGAGAGATCAACATGAATTTCGTGGAACTTACTAGAGAAAGGCACGGCGATTGCGGTACACGGCCGTGGAGGCGCCATGGCCGCTGCAGTTGGAAGGACGAGCGCGGAGCTTCGTGGCTTTCCGGATCGCCGCACGTGCTTGCGCCAATCCCAGCTCCAGTTTTCGCGCTTCCCTCGCTTTTCTCTAAGGATCGGATAGAAGGATAGCCGTTAAAAATTGAGAAGCGCTTGAATTAAATCTGGATATACAGCATCTATCAAACTGAACATGAAAGTGCGAAAATGAACGTAGTCGTACGGAGATTTTGGTTCGGCGATTGAACAGGACGGAACAGAGAAACATCCGACAAAGGAGCGCGACGCGACGAGCAATCGAACGACAGAGTATGCGATCAACGTGCAGAAAGGAAATACGGAGATGATCGCTAGGATTGACGAACCGAGAAGCGTATATTGAAGGATCGAGAAAGAGAGAACTCTAGCAACCTCACGACAGAATTCTGCACAAAAAAAGAAGAAGAGAAAAACCAGAGATCATGTGCATTGCAAAACTCAGCTACTGGAACTCACGATCGCCGTCGCGTTTCTGCGTGGACTCGGCCGGACCTCAGTGGCCGACGCGAAGCTCGCGGCGCGAACCAGCTCCGCCTCCTTCCGCGCCGCCAGCTGATGAACCGTCCGGAGCGACGCTTGCGAGCCCGCCGAAACTGAACGACCGCGGCAGGACCAGTGCACCGGACGCCAAGCACGCCGCGCAAAGCGCCGCCTTCACGGCGGTGATCCTGCGGCGAGTCTAGATGACTCAAACGACAAACCAGACTTTACTAGATGAAATAGATTATTATAAAGATGAGTTAATATGTCCATTCTTTTATCCATCTACTTTTTTTTAAAGAGAAATAAAATTATAACGTCAACGTAGTCATTTTTATTTGATGACGTGGATTATTATATCTTGATTTTAGGTAAATATTTTACATGGAATATCATTTCAGAGAATATGAATGATTTGATTTAACTTCATAGCTTGTGAATTCGCAATATAATTTTTCCCCTAAAATCTCTTGAGAAAAGTGAACCAAACGAGATATAATTACATGCTTGCAGGTGATGTCTTAGCTCTATTGCAAACGCAATTCACGTTGCTCCGACAAGAAGGAACTGCGGGTTAATTGTTAAGCTATTGTTTGAAAATCAATTTAATCTTAAATCATTCAATTGTGTCAATCTAGTCCTAAACATCTTGGTGATTTGTCACTTTAGTCATTCCGATCAATTTTGACTAAAAATTACTAAGGTCATTTTATGTAGCATTAGTATTTAGCATTAGTATTGATATGAATATTTTTTAATTTTTTCTCATCGTTAAAGAAAAGGAAAATTACAAAAAAATTCAAAAAAATGGTAAATATCCACATATCAACAATTTTCGACTAATATTGGCTAGGGGGACTATATTGACAAATCATGAAAATATCTAGGATTAAATTGATATAATTAAAATATTTAAGACTTAATTGGTTGTTATATAATAGATTTATGATTTTTTTTTTCACAATTTTCCCGATCAACGACAATTGTGCATCTCAAGAGTCGGCCTTGTCAACACCCAAATACTTTGGGGGCAAATCATGTGAATGGGAGCTCCATGTGAAGTTGCTAGTCAACCATGTGGGTTGTCCTTGTCTTCCATGTTGTATGAATTTAAAGATTTGAAGATTTGAAGATGATGATGAATTGATGATGATGATGATGATGCTTATGGATAGATCAGGTGGGTATGAAATTTTCAATTGCTTAGTTACCACACAGCGGATATTATCCAATTGGAAAAAGCGTGTGACCAAGTTTCTTGCCTTCTACACAATCTAGCAGGATGATAATGGATGAGGCAAGAACCGTGACGTGGCACGTCATTGTCCAGCTCAGCTAACTCGTTCTTCCACGGTGGACTTTTTGCAATCATCAATACCTAATCTGGATTCTGAGGCCTAAACCTTAAGCAGTTGTCTTCCTCAGATTCCAGCATGATCCACACGTTTTTTCTAATCTGATTTGACATTTTGGGAATTCTATCGTAGATTCGTTAAAAGGCCCGTGTTTTATTCAAGGCCCAGCAGTTGCAGCCTCAACTCAACCGGGGCACCTCTCTTTAATCTCTTTCCTTTGCCCATCGTTTCTGGAAGAAGACCAGCAATTCTTGTTACCATGGTTCTTATCAATTTCTGATATTTCCATGTTGTCTCAATAAGCTGGCGTTAGTTTCTAATAAGCCACGGCGCGTTCAAGAGTTTCAAGTGATGTTCGAGTCGTGTGGTGTCGCCCGTGCTAAGCGCCTCGAAAGCATTAGTATTTACAAGAAAGAAAAGTTCAGACTCTTATCAAAGTAACAGCTGACGGTCTAAACTGGGTATCTGCTCCACAAATCACTTCTTCACATAGAGAGAGAGAGAGAGAGAGAGAGAGAGAGAGAGAGAGTAAATGTGAGAGACTTTTGCAAAATTTGTTGGAACCTATAATTGATCATATGAAGAACTATTAAAAAAAAGCAGGCATGGCAGTTTAACTGTTACTCCCATTGGACTAGACACCAATCTAATCCCCCTCCGTCCAGCTATCTATCAATTACAACAGCCCTTTCACCAGCAACTCATCCCAACAGTCCCGCCA
This sequence comes from Eucalyptus grandis, assembly GCF_016545825.1. NCBI lineage: Eukaryota > Viridiplantae > Streptophyta > Magnoliopsida > Myrtales > Myrtaceae > Eucalyptus > Eucalyptus grandis. The sequence continues at coordinate 25,260,215 of NC_052614.1, read as the reverse complement.
GTCAAAATGCCAAATAAATTCCACTCTCAGAAAATCATCATCCCTCCACTTTCAATGCAAAACAGATTTAGGTGGATAGGGTAGGGCATCACACGATGACTCCAGGGCTCTACTTGTGATTGAACCAGGGACCCATCGCACCGTTGACGTGCCTGTTGCTGTGGTGCATCCCTATGCCATTGGGCATGACGGAAGGGGGAAGCCCCGCCGCCACTGGAGGGGGCGCAGTCGGATACAAACCCTGATCGTGCGGCGGTAGCGTGTGGGGACTCACAATAGGACTGCTAAGAGGGCTGCCCTTACGTTGTTGCTGAATGGCGTGGATCTGCCTAAGCCCTACTTCATGAATGCACGAGATCGTCTCCAACTCTTTCATTGAAAGTGCATCCAAATCAGCACCGTACAGAGGAGCATGCCTAGACATTTCTTCCCCGAGTTGAGTAACGAGTGATTGGATGCATTCCTGCAAAGAGGAGGTGAAATCTAAGCAACAAAGAGAAAGCAGGACAACCCAAATTAATACTAAAGCATACGCTTGAATGAGTTGTTGGCACAAACATGGTAGGCCTCCACTTGCGCTTGCATAAAATGATTACGTCTTTCATTCCGCTTTTCTCCTTCAGTTTGTCTCACTACTGTTCGTCTCAATCTTCTAATCTCGTCCTCAAGGGACTGCCGAATCTCTTCTCCGGTCACATTTTCCGTCTCGTACTGCTTCAGCTCTTCATCAGATACTTTCCTCCCAGCTTCCACACTCTTCAGCTTTTCAGCAAGGGCGTTCTTTTCCTTTACCACTTTCTGTTCCATTCATATATTTTGGTTGAAAAGACATCAATTAGCATAATTCCTAAGGCAGGAAAAAAGGAGATAAATCCAATTCATCCAACTCCACCCTGGTCATCCAAAGCAATTTCCCATGCAATCTTCTGAAAAAACACTAGCCAATAGATAATTTTTTTCCCCTTCTTGGAGAGATGTAGGCAACATATATAAACCAAAACCAAGACCTCTTGAGACTTAGTAAGAGAAGCCATCACTAAGCCAAATCCTTACTCCCTCACATGAGAAATGCAATGTTTAGAAATGCACATGTTCACATGAAAAGAAAGCAAAAGAACTTGATTAAGAATAGATAAAGTGACAGAAGCAGTGACAGATACCTTCAATTCATTGTTGACGTGCCCATTGCGGTGGTGCATCCCTACGCCATTGGGCATGACGGAAGGGGGAGCCCGCTTCATAACATGGGTAGGACTGCTAAGAGGGCTGCCCTTATGTTGTTGCTGAATAACATGGATCTGCCTAAGCGCTTCTTTATGAATGTGCGAGATCGTCTCCAACTCTGTCATCGAAAGTGCATCCAGACCAGCACCGTACAGAGGAGCATGCCTAGACATTTCTTCCCCGAGTTGAGTAATGAGTGATTGGATACATTCCTGCAAAGAGGAGGTGAAATCTAAGCAAACAAAGAGAAAGCAGGACAGCCCAAATTAATACTAAAGCATAGAGTTGTTGGCACAAACCCGGTAGGTCTCCAACTGTGCTCGCATATCATGAATACGTTCTTCATATTCAGCCATCCGGTCCTCCTTTTTCCGCTTTTCTCCTTCAGTTTGTCCCACTGTTTGTCTCAATCTTCTAATCTCGTCCTCAAGGGACTGCCGAATCTCTTCTCCGGTCACATTTTCCGTCGCATACCGCTTCAGCTCTTCATCAGATATTTTCCTCCCAGCTTCCGCAATCTTCAGCCTTTCAGCAAGGGCGTCCTTTTCCTTTACCACTTTCTGTTCCATTCACATATTTTGGTTGAAAAGACATCAATTAGCATATTCCCTAAGGCAGGAAAAAAGGAGATAAATCCAATTCATCGAATTTCCCATGCAATCTTCTGGAAAAACACTTGCCAATTGATAATTCTTTTCCCCCTCTTGAAGAGATGTAGGCAACGCATATAAACCAAAACCAAGACCTCTTGAGACTCAGTAAGAGAAGCCATCACTAAGCCAAATCCTTACTCCCTCACATGGGAAATGCAACGTTTAGAAATGCACATGTTCACATGAAAAGAAAGCAAAAAGAACTTGATTAAGGATAAATAAAGTAACAGAAGCAGTGACAGATAACCTCCAATTCTTCACTATGACAAGTCTTCAGCTGCAAAATCTGCCTCTCTGCATCACAGAGACGATCTTGAAGGGCCTTCTTCTCAGAGCGAAGCCACTCAGGCTGATTCTCTACGTCCCGGACTGGTTCAGATGATTCTCTCTTTTCTCGTGCAAAACGATCCATCTCAGCCTTCATCTCAGACCGCCAATTAGAGAGTGTCAAACAAAAACTTGCCATTGAAGAATCGACACACCACGTTAAGGCAATCGCGTACCTTGGTCAAGAAGTAAAAGCAAAATAGTTACCTCAAGACGGTGTTGCTCGTCGCCTCAGATTCTCACTCAGTTTCTGTGATTACCGCAGCTTTTTCTCTAACCCTTCTGGAGATCTCGGCTTTCCTCTCTTCGCGCGAGTGCATGATTTCTTCTTCCCTTGGACAAAACTTGGTGCCCAAGTTTTGTCCGCCGCGTTGCGTGGGACGCGCGTTCGGACACACTCGGACGGGTGGAGGAAGGAAGCGAGGGAAAAAAAGAGGGAAAATGTCACGGTTGCTGTACTTTTGCTTATAGTGCAACCTCATTTCTAAACTTTCGATTTATTCAATTTGGTCAATAAATTATTAATAAATATCCAATTTAGTCCATGAATTTTCGATTTACTCAATTTAGTCCATGGACTATCAATAAATATCCGATTTAGTCATTGATTACTTTTTTTTTTCTTTTTCTCTCTTCCCTCCACTGACCATGGCGGAGGGAAGCCGGCATCTAGAAAGGGTTGCCCTTGTTGGCATCGGGTGAGAGGCTCCTTTGCAGATCTAGCTAGTGTTAGTTTCTAGTAAGCCGGTGTTAGTTTCTAGTAAGTCGCGGCACGTTTGAGAGTTTCGAATGATGTTCGAGTCGTGTGGTGTCACCCGTGCTGAACACCTCGAGAGCATTAGTATTTACAAGAAAGAAAAGTTCAGACTCTTATCAAGATAACAACTGATGGTCTTGAGAAACTGGGTATCTGCTCCACAAATCACTTTTTCAGAGGGAGAGAGAGAGAGAGAGAGAATGTGAGAGACACTTTTGCAAAATTTGTTGGAACCTATAATTGATCATATGAAAAAATATTAAAAAAAGCAGGCATGGCATTTTAACTGTTAGTCCCACTAGGGACTAGATACCAATCAACCCCCCCTTCCTCCGTCCAGCTATCTATCAATTACAACAGCCCTTCACTCCTCCCAACAGTCCCGCCAGTCAAAATGCCAAATAATTTCCACTCCAGAAAATCATCGTCCCTCCACTTTCAATGCAAAACAGATCCCAGGTGGATAGGGCAGGGCATCCCACTGACTCCAGGGCTCTACTTGTGATTGTACCAGGGACCCATCGCACCGTTGACGTGCCCATTGCTGAGGTGCATCCCTACGCCATTGGGCATGATGGAAGGGGAAGCCCACCGCCACTTGAGGGGGCGCGTTCGGATACAACCCGTGATTGTGCGGCGGTAGCGTGTGGGGACTCATGATAGGACTGCTAAGAGGGCTGCCCTTACGCTGTTGCTGAATGGTATGGATCTGCCTAAGCCCTTCTTCATGAATGCGCGAGATCGTCTCCAACTCTGTCATTGAAAGTGCATCCAGACCAGCACCGTACAGAGGAGCATGCCTAGACATTTCTTCCCGGAGTTGAGTATCGAGTGATTGGATATATTCCTGCAAAGAGGAGGTGAAATCTAAGCAACAAAGAGAAAGCAGGACAACCCACATTGATACTAAAGCATATACTTGAATGAGAGAAGTTGGCACAAACCTGGTAGGCCTCTAATCGTGCTTGCATACCATGAATACGTTCTTCATATTCAGCAATCCGCTCATCTTTTTTCCGCTTTTCTCCTTCAGTTTGTCCCACTGTTTGTCTCAATCTTCTAATCTCGTCCTCAAGGGACTGCCGAATCTCTTCTCTGGTCACATTTTCCGTCGCATACCGCTTCAGCTCTTCATCAAATCTTTTCCTCCCAGCTTCCGCACTCTTCAGCCTTTCAGCAAGGGCGTTCTTTTCCTTTACCACTTTCTGTTCCATTCACATATTTTGGATGAAAAGACATCAATTAGCATATTTCCTAAGGCAGGAAAAAAGGAGATAAATCCAATTCATCCAACTCCACCCTGATCATCCAAAGCAATTTCCCATGCAATCTTCTGGAAAAACACTAGCCAATAGATAATTTTTTTCCCCTTCTTGAAGAGATGTAGGCAACACATATAAACCAAAACTAAGACCTCTTGAGACTTAGTAAGAGAAGCCATCACTAAGCCAAATCCTTACTCCCTCACATGGGAAATGCAACGTTTAGAAAAGCGCATGTTGACATGAAAAGAAAGCAAAAGAAATTGATTAAGAATAAATAAAGTAACAGAAGCAGTGACAGATACCTTCAATTCTTCACGTTTGCGCTTCAGCTGCAAAATCTGCGACTCTGCATCATGAAGACGATCTTGAAGAGCCTTCTTCTCAGAAGAGAGCTTTGCAATTTCCTCCACTCTCTCAGAGCGAAGCCACTCAAGCTGGTTCTCTACGTCCCGGACTTGTTCTGATAGTTCTTTCCTTTCCCGTGCAAAACGATCCATCTCAGCTTTCATCTCAGACTGCCAATTACAGAAAGTGTCAAACAAAAACTTGCCACAAAGAATCAGACACCACATTAAAGCAATCACATACCTAAGTCAAGAATTAAAACAAAATAGCTACCTTAAGACGGTTGTTCGTTGCCTCAGATTCACTCAGTTTCTGTGATACCGCAGCTTTTTCTCTAACCATATTGGAGATCTCAGCTTTCCTCTCTTCACGCAAGTGTGTGATTTCTTCTTCTCTTCCACAAACTTGGTGCCAAAGTGCTGCTTGATCCACATTTGCAAGTTCAGCAGCCTCCCTCATCATACTCAAAACTGGTTTTATAAACTCTTGCTCCTCAGAGACCAGTAAAACCAAAATGTCTAAATCCAATTCCACATCACGGCTACTATCCGAAGTGCTGGTAGCACGATCAACCAGTCTCTTAAGCATCCTTTGTCGGCAAGATTCATCAGGATACCCCTTGAAAAGTATAGCATACAGAACCTTCAGAAAATCCTTGACGCAAGGGTCTCTAGACAGTGTCAATGTCTCAGCAAGTCCAAAAACTGAAGTGAAGTCATCTTGTTGATTTCTCAACTGGTCATTAGCCTCTCCTTCACCATCTGTAATCTGCATATTTTCACCAGTAAATCTGCTTAGATTCAATCTACGAGCCACTCTACTGTCCAAGACGATTGCTACTGTTTGAGCCACAAAGGCTCCTTTAGCCACAGCCCTCTCAAATGTTTGGGAAGCTTCAACAGCAAGGCGGGGAATCGATAGCATTTCGATCAAGACATATATATCTGAAAAATGCCGGGCACTGAAAAGGGCTTGCTCATCCACTGCATGCGACCTTTGAGTGTCCTGTCGATTATCGCTACATACAAGGAGACGATAAGGCAGTGTCGCGTCAATTTCACCAAAATCTTTATCACAATCGATGTCTCTAAGCATTGCTGCAGCTAGATCTTTTGACTTTTATGGTTTTACTCAACAAGTCTAGGACACAAGGGGACACCTCTGCTCCCAGACATTTCAACCTATCACGAACAAACCTTACCTGTAATGAGAAAGGGAAGGATATTTATTGTTCAGGAAAGAACAAATCGGGGTTATATGTTTCACAAGAAAGGTATGCAGTTTAAGTTTGATAATAGCTTTGTGCTTACTGCTTGAGGAGTTTTGACATTCGGATGCAGCTTTGAAGACGAAACCTATGTTAGCTGCGAGAGGCTCGTCATTTGAATCTTGCAGAAACTCCAAAGTCTGATCCAGAAGATGTTCCCAAACTCCAATGCCACACTCCAGCTGGCCTAGAGCGCCAAAAAGCTGAGAGAAATGCACAAGGTCAGGATAAAAATGAAAAGGCATGTTCAAATCTGCAAAACTTAAAAATTCGGTTGACACATAACCATCCTGAGTACTTTTATCACCATCAAAAGAATTTCTATTCAAGCCAACACTTTGAAGGAGAATGGAAAGACAGCAGGGAATATCACAAAACATCTTACAGGAACTCTTTCAGCAGGCTCCTCATCATCTAGTTTCTGAAGCCTTCTAAGAAGAAAATGAGCAGCAATTGGATGCTCCGAATGCTCCACCAATTTGGGGACCAACGCTACCAGGTCATGCTGAAGATGCTGGGGAGCTTTATCAATACAAGGGCAATCTTTTTTTTTTGCTGAGTGAGGCCGCCGCCTCGGCTCAGGACAGCCTTGTGGAACTGCTCCATCTAAAGCTCTGAGTGAGTTGACAATCAATCCTAGAAGTTCCTCAGACTGCTCTGGCCACTTGGACTGCATTCAAAGTACCCAAGCTGTCAACATGCAAAGTAATGATGCTGCAAAGACAAAATCTCAGAGAGAGTAAAACAGTACCTTGGATCTAAGACAAAAATTTTCTTGACCTCTCGTAGATGGTTCAGGTGGATCGATAGGCTTCACTGTAGGTGCATTTTCACAGACGTTAGAATCATTGATATCTGAGCTTCGTACAGCAGAAGAATTACTACTTTCATCTAAACCAGAGTCTAGTCTCTCATCCAACTGAAACTGCGTGCACTCCGCTGCACCGCTTTCTCTGTCTGATTCCAGTGGGCTGGCAGCCCCACTGCCATCTGGAGAGCTCTTCAGGCTTGGATCAGACGACTCACCCTCAAAACTTCCCTCAGAGGGCTGGCAGCATTCTACCATGATATCTAATAACAAATCTATAATTGCCTGCTGCAAAACTTTAACACTCATCAACAAATTCATCAAACTAGGAGAAGATCCATCTGTCTTCCCTATCTTCTTTCCATCACAGCAACCCGAAAACTTAGCTGGAAGAAGCAAGCGCTTTACTTTAGCTGGGTCATCTAGGTAAACGCGAAGTCAGTCAGAAAACCTGCTATTGCGCCAGCATCCATCAAAAGTTTCTCTCTTAGAGTGACTTCTGGGTAAGAGGAATTGTCTCCATATGTGAGATGAAACCCTGCTCTTGAAAGAAGGTTCCTAAAGATATCTTCCTCATCTCCACTGAGTCCTTCGCTATCTTCAGAATCAATAAGTTCATCAGGATCAGTTGTCAGAGCATCCTGATCATCCTCATAAGCCAAAACCTGAATTAAGGGACCGGACAAGAAATAGGGCACCGTTAGACACAACCTCGAATGAAAGTCAAACAGAATGACTATATTCTATTCTATTGTACAACAAAACAAGAATTAAGAGTGTATCTTCTTCAATATAGCTAGACTTGGTTCTGCTCGGCAGATTTATAAGGATAGAAATCAACTTGAAGAAAAGCCAAAAACAACAAACGAGAAGCAGGGTTCACAGGAACTTACCTCTAGATCTGAAAACTCAAACCAGGGACAGCAGTCCAGAATCTCACAGACGAAAACAACCGTGTCTCGCACAAGAAATCCCGCATCTGCCTCCAACATATCTTGTACCTTCATAAATTGCAAGACTGGAGTTGTTCCACGTCTTCGTACATATTGAGGATTCCTTCCATACTGTCTTGGCTGGATTTTTTTGGTTAACAATGGCCATCCGGTACTTGACCCAGAAATTTTTATCCGGATCACAACCCACCGACTGATCACTCTCCAAATATATGCATATGGTGTCAAAGGACTCATAAACCCTGCATTGCATCAAAACCAACGTCAAGAAAAGGTGGGGGAAATATTGTGCTTTCAAAACATTATAGATGAGAAAACGGAAGCAATTTTCCACCGACCTATCCGAAGCTCGCATCCCCCAGCCTGGAAGAACTTGCTGAAGATTTTCCGAGTCTCCATTATGTCTTTAAAGTACATGAAGTTCTCCACCTTCCAAGTGAATGAACTTCTTTTTCCAGCATTCTCTGCCGAAGACCCATTACCTGTCAAATCATTCTCCAGAGCAGCAAAGTCCTGCATTATTGATGTCTCCTTCAAAATAAGAACCTCTGCTGAGAATACAACAGCGTCATTAACAATGAATCCCGAATCCTGATCAAAGAGACTCGTTAGGGTAACAAATTCACGCCATCCCCAGTCCTTTTGCAGCTTTAGAATAGCGATTTTGAGATTCCTTAGTCACAGATTTCTCCTCCATCTTCGTGTTCACAACTGACAATCGATGACTCACAAAACAACTCCAATCATTGGAAGTATTTCTTGAATCCGTAACTTCAAGAAACACTGACAGGTGGCATGGTGGCTGTGACTGACCTGGTACCATCAACCACAGAGAAATCTAGGCTTTCAGCAATTTGGACTTAAAAAGAAAAACACTAAAAGACACAGTAACTGTCTTAAAATATTGGGCCACAAAATGACCAAATGATGACTAGAATACAGATTATGCTGATTTTTCAGAAAGAACCTAAATTGCTCTCATTTATTTCCTTGCCTCGATATCCTTGCAGCAAAATTTGCAACCTTACATAGGAATAGAGAAAACCACCTCGGATATACATAGACAGACACTGATATTTGGAAGGTAAAATCCATATTCTAAATATTTCTAATTCGTGCGCATTTTAGGAAAATTTCATACAAAATGACAACAAGAGGGCCTATTATCCTAATATGTCAGGTCCACAAATGCTATCATACCAAAACCGAAGGAAATATCACGTAATTGACCTTATCATGAAC
>NC_052614.1:25181427-25251274 GCF_016545825.1 Eucalyptus grandis | reverse complement strand
AGATTTGACTTACTGACATGTTAAATACTTGGCGACACGCTTGGCGATGTTCGCCTTCATACCTGACCACTAATAGTGTTGATGCAGATTTTGATACATCTTGGTACTACCAAGATGAATGATGTAACTGCTATGATGTGCTTCTTATAGAATATCCTCTCTAAGCTCCACATCGTCAAGTATAACCAAACGTCCTCGGAACCTTAGTGTTCCTTCATTAGAAACCTGAAAGTTAGCCTTCCTTTTCTCAATGTCCTCTTGAAGGATCTTTTTCACATCTAGGTTTGTCGATTGGAGTAACTTGATTTTGATCTAGACATCCAGTTCAATTCTGAGGGTGGCCATAAGACTCAAAAAGTGGCCTACCTCAAATTTGAATACCGAATCTTGAGCTCTTTTGATTAGGTACCAATCCTTAATTAGAATATGAGTAACTGAAGACTTTCGACTCAAAGCATCGACGACTTTATTCGCCTTTCTCGGGTGATATAGGATATCATAGTCATAATCCTTCAGCAATTCCATCAATTGGCGCTGTCTCATGTTTAACTCCTTCTGAGAAAATAGGTACTTGAGACTTTGATGGTCTGTGAAGATCTGAATTTTTCTCCGAACAAATAGTGTCTCCAAATCTTCAAGGTGAAAATAATTGCCGCGAGTTCTAAGTCATGCATTGGGTAGTTCTGTTCAAGAGGCCTCAACTAGCGAGAGGCGTATGCAACAACTCGACCATGTTGCATCAACACGCAACTCAATCCTCTAAATGACGCATCACTATAGATCTCGTATCCTCCAGGACCAGATGGAATGGTCAGCACAGGTGCGGTAGTCAGCTTTTGCTTTAGCTCTTGGAAACTATGCTCGCACTTGTCTGTCCACATAAATTTCTCTTCTTTCTTCAGGAGTCTTGTCAATAGCGATGCTAGTGATGAGAACCCTTCCACAAACCTTTGTAACAACTTGCCAAACCCAGAAAACTTTTGATCTCTATCACTGTAGTCGGTCTTGACCAGTTGATCACATCTTTAATCTTGCTTGGGTCTATAGAGATTCCTTCACCTGAAATCACATGACCTGAGAAAGATATATCCAAGATATCTAACTCCCAACACTTGCAGATAACATTAGGGAACAAAATCAAGGATTCCCTAATTTGATATCCATCTTCCATTGCTTTTTGATTTGAATTCTTAATTTTTGTCATTATGTTCCTTATCTTCTCCATATCTCATTATTTTGCATAAATAAAGAAAATTCAAATAATCAGAAGGAAATCCAAATATTTTCTCATAGATATTGCATTAATTGTTGTTTAAAATAGGTAAAATAACTTTGTTTTTATAGAGTTATCACTTAATCTTTTTGAAGCTCTCAAGTTCCTCAAGATGTACCTTTTATCTTCTAATATCTTCTATTCATAATAACACAACAAGTGCAAGGTCCGTGCACTCTGAGATAAAGTTGCATGTGGATTTTGTTACTTCACATGCGATAAGCTCTTTTTTAATTGGATAAGCATAGTAAGCTCGATCTACGGAATAATATGTAAAATATGCTTAGGTATTTCGTCAACCTTGATAAGATCCATTTGCCTAATGCCCGGTTCTCCTTGAGGTTTTTGATATGCATCTTGTGCTATGGTGTGTTTATACACTTTGCTATGCAAAGGGTTCTTCGTGAATGGGAAGATGCATAGTAACTGAAATGAGGATATTTCTGTTCACTTCGAATATTTTTGCCGTGAACAACCCCGCATTGAAGAGTGAAGCAGGGGCGTTTCTCACAGAGGAATCTTGGACTTTCAAAGTCTACAATATCCTTGAGAACAAAGAAACAAAGTAAGAACAGAAAAAAGTCAACAAGCAAGCGAAAAAGGTTGACTTGAGTCAGCAAGGTAAAGAAGTTCAAGGAAAGATACTCGGTTCGCTCGGTGCCTTGCTACATTTTGTCTTTCCCATCTATTCTTTAATCATTGCAATTATGTATGTGCGGTCAAACACCATATCCAAATAACACAGCATGGAGGTAGGTAAGAGTGTACAATTTGGTTGCACTGTTATTGCAAGAAATTAGTCGAGCCGTTGATACCAAGAGCGGCCGAGGGATTGTTGACGTGATTCATAAAGTGAAAGCCAGGTCAAAGGTTTGACCGGATTGCAGATGAAAGTATACTACGAGGAATGACCATTCACGTATGACTTGGTGGACATGGGAAATTCATGTTTGTTTGATTGGATCCTTAATATTTCAGACTTTGGCCGTTTAATTCCCGAAACATTACGAGAAGTGTTTAATCAAGGCTTAAGCTGGTCGCCGGGGCAATTTGTTTTGGTCTTATCAATTTTCAAGAAATTAACCATAATTTTGACGATGATAAAGTAGGATTGTTTAAACACATTAGTCCCTCATACATGATATTGATTGAGGACTTTGATTCCTCAGACTTCAGTCTTGATAATAGAGATGGTCCTATGTCCATGCGAGGACGTTGGAAAAGGGTTGGTGTGTCTTCTCTGTCCCCTTCTTTTATATATATAACAAAACAGAAAATAGTTTAAAAGAAGCAATCGATTCTAACAAATGGATTAACTATTTTAATATAAGAAGACAACTGGTTATGTTAGAAAATAACGAAATATCAAATAACATCCTTAAGATCTAGGAATATCTTTGATAAAATTCTCTCGTAGGAAATTTTATTATATAAGAATATTTCTGACAATATCAAATAAATATGCTTCAACAATAGGCCCAAGCGGTGCTAATTAGATTGCATCCTGGGGTGGTCACATTAACCGTCTATCCCATTGTCAATAACATACTCTGACATATTTAAATTGGAAGTAATTTGAAATTGTAAGGGTGTCATCGTGATTGTCAAAAACTTGAAGGGTATCATAAGAATTAAATTATTCTTGCCAAATTGAAGTTTTGACATGGCGCAAACTTAGGACCCGTTAGCAACGACTAAGACCAACATAGATACCTCCCTTGAGCAGGAACTCCATTCACACACGTCCGACCCAAGAATGTTTGATTTGTGCATCAGTCGCGTCCAAAATCGCATCGTTCCCACCGGATCATTGTGCATTAGAACTGTATATTCATCTTCGAAGAGATCTTCTTAGGAGGGATAAGCCTGTCACCATGACTCAACAAAAGGTACGAACTGAATATGAGCCTCTTTTGATGTGGATTGGCTTAAAGTTAAATTTCGAACTCAACAGGATTTCTAATTTCTAACCACCTAGAGAAAAAACCCCTCGACAGTAAGCCATTATGCGAGCTACCACCTTAGGGGTCCACGTTAGCAATGACTCTAGCCTAATAGAAGATGCATCAATCGATTACTACATACCAATTGCAAAGAAAGATGTATCATCCCCATTTAAACACAAAATAATTGCCTTGACATCAAGTGCGGTAATCTAATGAGTAATGACAAATATGCCACTTGCTTTTTATGTGGTAACAAATTCGCGCTTGTCATTAGTGGATGTTTGGCTTATCTGTGCCTTAGACATTTTATGACATGATGTGGAGAGACTTGTAATTTCGAGAATGTCAGCAAGGCTACATTAAAGACGTCGTCAACCATGGTCCTTTAATTACTAAATAGATATAAACAATTATGACTCAAGCTGAACACTTCATAATGTGAGTGAGAACGTGGAAAGAAATAGTAATGTTGGTAGCCTTTCTTTATCATTTTACTTTGAAAAAAGAAAAGAGAAAGACAAATAAATGATCTTGTATATTTGAGATGGTATGGATGGCATCAATGTTAATATGTGCTCACAAAGTGCGAACAGATGAAATCAAGTAAACGACAAAGTATATTAAGAAAAAAAAAGAAAAGGCAATGATAAAATTCCATTAGACTGAAAACTCGGAATGGAAGGTCCACGGATTTTGAACTTTTCTACTAGTCCATACAGCTTCTAAGCTCCAACGGCCGTTTCTTACATGCCACAATACTATCGAGAATGATCGCATGTTGTCATGTAGACTTCCTCACGAAGCATTTGACTTCTCCCACTTTGCTCCTTCTCAGCAAGAACTAAAGTCTCATGCTCCATTCTGGCTTCAAAATGATCCCTTTAGCCAGCTTTAGGATGTTTCCGCGCCCTTTTTATGTAATCATCCGTCTCCATCCTGACCCTCTGTAATTTTTCCTCCACGCTATGTTTGAGCTTTTCAAATTCTTCTTTTTGTCGCTCTGCATCCATCCTTTCTTTCTCAATCTGAGTCCTTTTCTCATCAAGCTCATCCTACTCCTTCTCAAAAGCTTCCTTTAGCTGCTTCAAGTCCTCAGCTTCCTTCAAAAGAAGCTCCTTTCGAAGCCTGCACTAGTTGTTCTCCTTTCACAAGTTTATCCTCTTTGTGCTTAATTTCAGCTTCTTTCTTCCGCTCATATCTTTCTCTTATTAAGTACTCGTCAAATTTTTTCCGTGATTTGATTAAGTAGTAAAACATCCTTGAAAATCGGACAAAAAACAGGACAGAGTCATGACCAGAACTTGGTTAACTTCAAGAAACAACTTCAAGAAAGAAAATTTCTTGGCGGGTTCTACTGACCGAATTCTGTTAACTTCTCATTTTATCGTGTTTCATTAACAACCCCATTAATTTTCCTATCATCTAGGCCTAGCATATTAATTAAGGACTAGATATATGAAAATCGTATTGTACATCAAGATCATCAATAACTAGCTGTTGGAAGTTTGTTTGTAAAACAAACTAAGTGTTCATTGCCTTATCTCATATAGAAAAAGTGAGAGGAAGTGTGCCAGTTAATAAGTGTGAGGTTTCTTTAGTATATTTATAGAAAATATTAGTGTGGGCTAGACCCCACCATACCCGCGTGCGAATATGCGATTAATAGACGCACTTAGCACTTTGCGCGCCTACAGTATAATTAGCACTAACCTCTTTATTTTTATTTTTTTATTCCATATGTTTATCTTATTAAATTTAATTAGTTCAAAGGTTGTCTTTGTTTATTTAGAATTTTCGGAAATTATGAAAATTCTCAATTTTATTCATTAAAATAATAATAATAATAATATTTTTTATTCTTATTTTTTTTTTTATGTGTCTCTTCAAGACAACATTTGAAAATGATACTCATTTAGTTTGCAACCTTTCCTGAAATGTTGTATTTATTCATTTTTCAACTTCTTCTAAATTGACACCTTTGTTCATTTGGGCAACTTCTTTCGAAATGATACATTCGTTCACTTTACAATTTTTTACGAAGAGTTGCAATTTTTATGTTAGTTTTCCAGAGAAACAAATTAAGATCAATTTTTAGTCTTTTTTTCAAAAACTATAGCCATCTTTTCACTTGTTTCCTAGAGAGACCTTGAAGAAAAACTACAATTGCTATTTAATATACTCATTTTGAGACTTTGTTGTATCATGGAAGATATTTGCTGACTTTGTGGGGCAAATAAATCCTAAGAGAAAGTGATATCACGCCTCAAAGTTCAATTTGATTATATATATGTCAATTTTCCAGAGAAACAAATTAAGATTAATTTTTTTGAGTATTCTTTCCAAAACTACAACCATCTTTTTACTTGTTTCCTAGAGAGACCTTAGAGAAATGCTGCAATTACTATCTAATGTTCTCATTTTGAGACTTTGTTGTATCTTGAAAGATATTTGTAGGTGACCATTAGCAACTTTGTGGAACAAATAAATTCGTAAAGAAAGTGATATCACACCTCAAAATCCGATTTGATTGCTCTATTGATTCGAAGCCATATTTTCCAATACTAGCTACCAAAGTTAATTATGAGGTCTCACCTTGCAGCGTGGGAGTGCGGAAGCCATAGTACCTGCTGGTATACAAACAAGGTCTTGAATGGAAGCCTTGTAATTGCCGAGGAAGTGGGAGCTCGAAGTGCTTCCCATCAGAAGCCAAAGAAGAAGAATCGTTGAAAGCTTGCGTCTTTGGTGATAAATTGGCGGTTAAAGATGATATCCTTGATGGCTCGCCTACTGCCCGCCTGCTCACCACTTGCCATCGACTTGCTATTTGTTGCCACCGACCGCTTGCCCGCCCACACCCGCCCTACGCCATCCGCCGGCACCAAGAGAGAGAAAGTTATCAAACGTGTATTTTTGTTTAGAAACTCATTTAGAAATAAAAATAAAACCTATTTCTAGTTTTGAAAATAAATTTCTTGCCAAAATGATTATCATTTGCGCCCTTATCGATTTGATGCCTTTCTTGTATCTTCTTCATAAAGATAATGATGATTCACACCTAACATGTGCATTAACCAGACTTCCATTTTGATTTTCAACCTTTTCCTGCTCCATTAACATAGACATCCCGTGATCGACGGGAAAAATATCAAAAAAGTCATAAACGTACTATATCGGTACCGATTTATTTCTAATTTTTTTAATTTAACTAATTTAGTCCTAAATATTTTTGTATTGGTATCAATTTAGTCTATTTAGTCAATTTAGGCCGGAAATCATTGACATGGATGCCAGCCGTTCTATGTGGCACAATTGGCACTAACGTACATATTTTAATATAATTTTATTATTTAAAATAAATTCTTTCTTTCTTATTTTTCCTTTTCTTTTGCTTTTTTTTTTGCCCTATTCTTTTTCATTGCACTATGGTTGGTACCAACCATAGCTAGTGACTGACCATAGGCAAGGGTCATCCTCCCCGAATTTGGCGAGGGCTCGACCCTCACAAAATCTAAGGAGCGCTTGACGCTCATTGCTTGGGCGAGGATCGCTCCGCCGAGTCTAGCGAGGATTTCAGCCCTCGCCACCTTGGCGAGGGTCCCTCTTGACTAGGTGTTGACGCCTAAAATTCCTTTTAATTAATTAGGTTTTACTTTATTTTATTTTTATTTTATTTTATTTTATTTTATTTTATCTTTTTCGAATTAAATAATAATAATAATAATAATGAACGAAAAAACATAAAAAAACATAAAAAAGCCCCTCCTCTAGGCCTCCTCGGCCCATTTCTGCCTCAGCCCGGCCTAGCCAAGTCTTCTTCTTCCTCGCGCCATTGCAGCACACGCGCCAGAGGGCGTGACGCTAGAGCGGAGGGGAGGAGCAGCGACGCACATGGGGGAGCTGGCAATGCGCTAAAGGACGGGCAGGTGGTGGATGGGACGCCGGTTCGACCAATGGAGGCTGTTCGGCGCACAGGGATCGGTGGTCAAAGCTTCGTCGACCAACCGCCCCCTCGCCTATAAATAGGGCTCCCCCGATGACGGCAAAGGGCATGCTGAGAATGATCGAAGGCTGTAAAGCTTCGCACATCCTACTGAGAGACTTCAGAAAGGGGGCTGAGGACGAGCAAGCCCAGATCCGAAGGCTGAGGCTGGAAGAGAGGGAGAGGTTCTGTTGGAGAGAGAGAGAGAGAGAGAGAGAGAGAGAAGCGGATTGAGGTTGCAGACCTCGGACGACCCACTGAGAGACTTTAGAGGGTCCGAGGGCTCGCGGCTGGAGATTTGAGGCGTTGCCGGAGGAGCAGATCGAGAGAGAGAGAAGGGGAGATTAAGCACGGGGAAGGCGAAAGAGCGTCGAACGCCATGTGACGTTGTCACCGTCTCTGTCGTGCACGGTTGCCAGTCTTGGCCAGGTAGCCTATCTCCATCGTCGTCATCACTGTCGCCATCGTAGCCCTCTCTGTTGTCCTGTTCTCGTCATGCCGTCGTAGCCCTCTTCGTTGTCCCGTTCTCGTCACGCCGCCATCGCTACCGTCGCCACCATCGCCGCCGCCGCACCTAAGCCTTCTCCTCTCCGGCGTCGCGGAATCGAGAACCCTAGGGTTCTCGATTTCCCAGTCGTGGCCCGGGTCATCGGATCGAACCCGGGCCGCAAGTCGGGTAGGGTTTCTCCGTGTTTTGAGGGGCGGCTACAAGTCGGGTCGTGTGCGGAGCCAGTCGGGTAGGGTTCTGAAGGAACCAGGTTGCGAACCGGAGCGAGTTATCGGGTCGGGGTCATCGGGCCGGGCGGGCGTCTCCAAACGCTCGGCAGCGGCGTCGTTTTGTCTTAAAAAAAAAAAAGTCTGGCCCACTACGCAGGCCTGTCTGCGTTTTGGGGGGCCGAGAATCGGACTAACGAGTGGATCCGACCGGGTCGGCTTTTTAAATTTTATTTTAAATAAATAAATAATAAATAAATATTTTCCAAAAAAATCAAAAATATAATTTATTTTCGAAAAAATATTAAAACATATTTTAATTTCTAGAAAACCAAAAAATATTAAATAATGTTAAAAAATATTTTATTTTCTGAAAAAAAATATTCCATATTTTCATGAAAAAGCCAAAAAATTCAAAAAAAGCCAAAAAGACTTGTATTTTTCCAAAAATACCAAAAAAAAAAAAAATCCCTTTTATGTCCAAAAAATTAGAAAAGACTCAAAAACATTTTTCCTCTAAAAATACCTGGGAAATCCCTCGAACATCCAAAAAAACCTTAGGGTTTAAACAAGATTAGGTACCGAAAGGATATTAGTAATTAACTAGTGTAATCAAGTCCCCGATCCTAATGTCTCTGGTTGCGCAGAGTGAGTATTTCTCCGATATTTCGCTTGGGTTTCTAATCAACCCACCCCAAATTGATTAGTGGCGACTCCATTTTAAAAATTGATTTATAGGTTAAAAACTTAGACCATTAAGTCGTGAATTGGTGGACATGGGAGAGTCCAGGCATAACTAATTTTAGCCAAGCCATTAGCCTCCGCAAGGCGCCCGCCCTTGATGTGGGCACTAAACAAAAGAGGTCGCGATAGCTTGGGACTCCACTGGGGACATTTGAGGACTTAGGCCATTCTATCTTGTTTAAACACTTTACTGACTTATTTTTGTTTTTTTTTTTTTTTTTTTTTATGTAGGTCGGTAGCTTAAAAGTTTATTTTAATTTTGCTTAAAATAGATTATCTTGTGATTAGAAATTGTTGTGCATGCTTTACTATTTTAAACACTACACATGGCACACACAACCCGGCCGCCGGACCTAGGCCGCCATAGGATTTCTAGGATGGTGTTAAGAAAGATACGACCTTGAACGCGAGACTGTGATGTAGAGGTTGCGTTTCTTTTCCCCGAATTTCTTAGCCGAGGTTAAGGGGGTATGCTGCTAATGCGAGACTACGATGGGTGGATACCCTTTTAATTTCAACAAGCCTTCTCAATTAGAAATCGAGCCACACATCTCATGCGCATGTCTTTGTGCTTGTCATTTTTATTTAAAAGAAAAGAGACTTCTTTACTTTTACTCAGTCTTTTTATTTGGCCCATGGCAATTTAGGATAAGCTTTTCAAGTCCCAGTTTATATGCGATGGGGAAAGACGATATCTAGTTCATTCCTGCTCCCAAGGCGGAGCTCTTCAGGTGGTGGGGTCAATTAGATAAGTTTGTCCAAGAGCGCGTGAAGGCCAAAGTCGGTCATCTCCTATCGTTGATCCAAATCATTATTCGTCCTGAAGTCATACAAGCCATGGCACATTTTTTGTGCCCGAAGACAATTACTTTTATATTCAGTAGATTTCATCTAACCCCAATCTTGGAAGAATACAGCATCATCACTGGAATGCCTCTTGAGAAAAGCTTGTCAGGCCATTGATAGGCGCCCTCCCATGGCGCGGGTTAGCGCGACTTTTAGGATTTGAAATCCATGTCATGAGACAAATTCTTGAAGACAACCATAATACATGCCCATTAAAATTTATGAATGCCTTTTTCCAAAATCAGCCTATGACCCAAAAAAGTGAGATTTTCCTCCTGGCCTTTTTCGGGCTCATCATCTTCCCCCATCAAAGAAATGCCATAAGTCCTAAGATGGTATGGATTGTTGATCAGATCTTAAGAGAGGGGGAATTATGTCAACATGATTTTAACTGAAACATTCTTGTCCTTTAATCGTTTTAAAGACGATATGGAGAAAATCATGCGAGCCTCTCCTGAAATTTACAAGTCTGGTTCTTTTCTCACTTAAGCGAATTTCAAGACTTCATGCGATTGTCCGAAACAAATGCTTTCAAAAATCCGTTACAAAAATTTATGGTTTTAGGATCGTATATTCCCAATCAAAGCTGTTTAAATTGGGTTGACTTCCTAAGAAACCTAGCTCCCCGAGGCATTCCAATGGTGTGCTGGTTGGTTCCATGAAAAGAGGGCCCGCTTGCTTACAAACGCACCAGCCCAATTCCGTTGCTCGGCCTCACTGGCGCCATTCCCTATTACCCGTATCAGGTAGCACGAAAATATGGAGCCTTTAAGGAGATCCCAACACCTTTCAAGAGGATGATCCCTCCAGTTCTTTTCAACACAAGCCATGACTATGCATTCGAAATTTCTACCGCTGAGGAAACCTGGGACAAGTGCCATCGCAAAAGGATTGTGGTACCTGAAGGGCTTGAGGGAGAAGAAAAGGCCCACCACGCCTCCATGTCCTACATCCACAACCATCATATCCCGACAAAATGGAAGCTGTCGGTCCCTCACTCAATCAGCGAGAGCAGCCAACACGAGCAAGCAGAACTCATGGAGAGGGATTTGGGAATGGACTGGATGCACACCGCAGAGCCAGTCCAAGGGAGCAGGCATCCTCGCAAGAACAAGGCTCCCCGTCGCATATAAATTGACAATCATGTGCCCCTTAGTGTTAATATTGTGAAAGTTTTGTCCCATTGTTTAGGGACTCTTGTTTAATATCTAGTATTTCATCCCGTCATTTCAATTTCAAGTTTCAGATGTTAGGAGTTGGTAGTCTATAAATCCTCTTTTGATAAATAAAAAAGCAATTAGACCATTGCCATTGGTCAATCTTTGTTTACTTTCGTGCTCATTCATTGTTTTCGCAATGACAAGTAATTATGAATCGCCGGCCACCAATCGCCTGCGAATGGCCTCATGCAATAAGGTCTAATTAGAATGATGTACAAAATCGCCTCATTAACATTGAAGACGACGTGGGACAGATGTCCATTGTCCTTCAACAACTCTCGAGACAAATGAAATCTACTCAAGCTGAGCCCAACTCTGTAGTTGCCTTAAACACCATCATGACACCCGCAAATTTGCCATAAAATAGCCAGTACCATAGACAGTTTGAAAGGGTCATGAAAAAGTTAAGCCAGCTACAGGAGCAGAATCCCATGGACCTATCCAATTACGCCGGCATTACAATAGTTCATCACAACAGATATCTACCTCATGAGAGATTGGAATGAGCTGTGTTCTGCATTCCTGCTTCAGTATCAAAGCCAGATTGGGACTGAAGTGCCTTATCAGAACTTGGTTCACTTCAGAAGAAGACCAATGGAGGATTTCCGAGCGTATGCAAGGAGGTGAGAGGCTTTTATGATGCAAACTTACCCTCAACTGGCCGAAGAAGAAATGATAAAGCTGTTCATAGGGACTTTACCTCGCAAGCATCGTTGTTGGTTGCATGGGTTGCACTTCCATAGCTTCAATGAAGTGGTCCTCTCATGCGAATACTTCGAGTCTACTGGAGGTGAGGAACTTAAAGGCGCTTGATTTCGGAACCAACACTATCAAAACACTCCTTTACATAGGAGTTTTCATGGGTTTTATTTGTTTTTATAATTTCAAGTTTCTTATCTTGTCTAGTGTGTTCTTGTCGTATTTTCCATTCCAAGTACTCTATTGTACAGTTATAATATTTTGTTTTAAGAGCATGAGGCGGTACTCCAAACCAGCCCGGTGATGTTATCCAACCATGAAAAGAAAATATCATCCAAGGAGAATACTGAGGGTTGGGCTTCCTCATGCTTTTTCTCCCCCAAAGACGTATTTTGAAAATAAAAAATATTTCATTACCCAAAAGCTTTTGTCAAAACAAGATGATAAATTTAAGCACGTTTTCTTTCTAACCCTCTCACTTTATGTTTCAGAACATCATCCCCTTTGATTTAGTGTGACAAAAGGTATTTGAAACTAGCACATCATGTGAGCTCGCCAAATTCAAAAACACCCTTTCAAGAAGGCAGTGGGGTAAATAGAAAAGATCATCCCACTTCAAAGAAGGTAAGTTTTATTCTCTTAATATAATTTTAGAAATGATGTCATTTCTCTTCTATTCAGGAAACAAAAATCGGACGTTATATGTACAAGCATACAGTTGAAATCAAGCCGTTCCCAAGAGCTTTGTACACTCCACCTTGCTCTTGTCCAACTCCTTCTCAAGTCGTAGCAACATCTTTTCCCCACAACATGCCTGGGCAACTAGATGTTGTGGTTTCATCAATGGGATTTCCAGCTTTGATGAGCCAAGAAGCACAGAAAAGGAATTTCTCCTCTTGAATTGGCTACTGTCAACAGGGAGAAAATCTAGTAAGTTGAGGCAGTCTCTAGCCCCTTATTGCAAATGATGACTTAGGGCCTAGAAACCTCACTACGTGCTCCAGACACATGCTCTCCCAAGAAGTGATTGCCATAAGAGAATTTGAAGTTTTGATTGTCCATCTCAAATTCCATAGAAGCTTGAGGTACATAACTTTGCCCAATGCTGCTAATGGTCATATAGTCAAAAACAGAAGAAAATTTCACAGAAGGATGGCGTTGAAGATAAATCGACAACCATCAATCATGCATACGTGATCATGAGTGAGGAAGGCCAATCGAAAGAAATGTCAAACTATGCCAAGACGAAAAGGCTGTCATCGATATTCAAATATCCCTAGGAGTCAGCAAATACGGACTTTGGAGAAGAGTAATTTGCTATCGTTTCCAATACTCCCCCCTCTTTGAATTCACTTTTGACATATTCCCCCTATTGGTAGGAAGCATTAGGATTCAAGAGCCAAACTTGATGGTTAGGCAAATCAATATTGGCCAAGCTAATACGTGGAAATGACCCACATCAAATTCACCTGGCTTCGTGTAAAAAGACATGTCATCCAAGAGCCAATTCAGAGAATAATTGACCTAACGAAGCAAGAGACATAGGACCTCATGTCCCCCTCTTACTTCAGGATAACCTGATTGTCAAAGGCAAGGATAACAAATCAATGAAAGACATGTTAAACTTTGATAAACTTTCCCAAACAAAGTATCATCAAAGCAAATGACAGAGACCTTTCAGGCCTCAAGTCACTTATGATCTTGGCCCTACTGGTCGAGCTATTTCCACAGCTTCTCTTCTGCAAGAGGCAAGAGCAGAAATTCCTGATCAGATTCCCAATCCCTGGCTTATCTTTCATATGTCATGTCCCTAACCAATAGGAGCAATCTATCGACACCCATTTGTGAATAACCTTTTGTAAATAACTCTTTTAATGTTCAAATTTCAACACATTTGTGAATACCGTTCCACCAAGTAAACACCCCTAAATCTGTTAATAAGTTTTTCTTGAGTAAAAAGCCATTCATTTATTTTGAGAGTACAGACTCTATCACATCATACACTGCATGCCTTTCCCAGGTGAATTTTGCATGATGATTTTGTTTGTCTAAATCGTTGATTCTATTAAGGATTATTAGAATAGACTACTAAGTGAAGAATACAAGATTGATTGAGCATGCTGGATGAGATGCATCAGAATGATGAAAGGCAAGCCATATCCTACACACAATCCCCCCCTATCTATACACTTGTGAGATGAGTGTAGAAGATTCCATGGCTACAGGGTAAAGAGTTCTCTCGCGAATGGTACGATAACCAAAATAATGAGAGGCATTCCATCGCTCACCCCATTGAGCCCCATACACTGGTGAAGCTTCTCTCATACCCCCGTCAAGAACCACCCCACATTGGGGTAGAGCGGAGGCAAAGCAGCATCACAAGGTGAGAAGAGAGATAGAAATTTTCTTGCTCGCACTTACATCAATCTTCGGGTGTCTTTATTGCATATGAACACTCGCGTTAATTTAAGTGCCCTAGAATGACGAAGAGCAATTCTTTATGCACTTGTATTCATTGTACAACCCAATTGAGTATGTAATTTCACCATCACGTGGAGGCAAAACAGAAGTTACTACCATTTAAGCAGCGTAGCTCGGAGCGCTAGCTGAAGACAAAGACTCAAGAGTCTAACAACAGTGTCGTGATTGAACTTGCCTAGGCTAGTTCCTCTAATGACAAGAATGAAAAAACAGGGGCATAAAAAAGCAGTGTACCTGGTAAAAGCAAGGTCAATGCCCATGAATGAAGAAATGGAATAAAAATAGGGGCATGAAAAAAGTAGTGTGCTTGGTAAAAGCAAGGTCAATGCCCCCAGTAAAAAATACAACAAAGAAAAAGTTGTTGTTGTAGTCCATAGAACCTCTATCTAACAGTGACAAGAAAGACCAGTGACAAATGCCGAGACAGTCACGAACTCTCACCCTCTTACATGCGAGCCAAGTCTACGTTACATTCCCATTGTAAAAGTCTCTTCAAACTAGGGGCACTTCAATTAATGTAGGATTTCATATGTTCATAAGCATCGCTCGAAGAAGTACGAGCAAGATTACTCTATCTCTTTTTGCAGGATTCTTGACTTGCAAACCCGGAGACGATCGTGCGGCACTCCGTTCATAAGCCTTGACCTTGATGGTCCCCTTTGATGAGCCGCTGACCAAGACTTCATCACAATTTCAACAAAGACCTCTCACATTGGTAAAGTCGTACCATTTGCGAGAATACTCAGACCGCTGCTGACATGATGACAGTGAGATAGTGTGGTCCTTATAAATCCTGTATTAATGGTCAAGATAGCCTTTTCCATGAGAGTGAGCGAAAAGTCCTTTCAGACTGAAAGCCCCTCACCTAGCATGCTCAAGACATTTACATTCTAAATGAAGGTTGTCTTTCAAAATCTTCCCCAGTGGAAATCAGATAATGCAAAATTAACAAAATTATCATGCATGAATCTCATTTGAGCTCATGAATTTACAGCATATACAATCATGTGTGCATATTGTGCAAATAGCGGACATACTCTCAGAGATCAGAGATATTGCAAGGTAAGCATATCCTTATCCCCATTTGTCTTAAAGTACCTACCACTGTCCAGGTATTCTCTTCTTGACACTCGACCTATTCAAGTCGTCCCTTGAGTTTGGATGCTTGCAACTATCTAGGTATCCCTATTATCTTTGAGTACCTGCCACCGTTCGGATACTCCCTTTTCCTGACACTCGACCTATTCGAGTTGTCACTAGAGTATTGATACTTGTGACTGACCAAATATCTTTTGGAATACCTACTGCTATCTAGGTATCTCCATATCGTCAAGTACCCACCGTTGTCCAGGTACTTCCTTTTCATGACACTCAACCTGCCCGAGTTGTCCCCAAATAATATAGCAGCTGTTCAAGCATTCCATTGCTTTGCTTGGCACCGCCGTCCACGTATGCTTCCTAGCACTTGGACCAGCCTGAGTGGTCCCAGATCATATCATTAAATACTTGTGTTCATCCAAGTATTCCAGTACTTTGTACACTTGTGGCTATCCAGGTGTTCCACCCCTTTTAAGTGCTTGTGGCAATCCAAGTAAGCCCCATACCACATTCAAGTTTATAATACCAGGAGGTGAGAGACCTTCACGAATATGCGGGGCACGCCCTCGATATTCCCATTACCAGGAGGTGAGAGACCTTCACAAATATGCAGGGCACGCCCTCGATATTCCCATTACCAGGAGATGAGAGACCTTCACGAATATCTCAGGTACGCCCTCGATATTCCCAATTACCAGGAGGTGAGAGACCTTCATGAATATCTCTGGTACGCCCTTGATATTCCCAATTACCAGGAGGTGAGAGACCTTCACAAATATCCCAGGTATGTCTTCGATAGTCCCCATTACCAGGAGGTGAGAGACCTTCACGAATATGTGAGGCACGCCCTCGATATTCCCATTACCAGGAGGTGAGAGACCTTCACGAATATCTCAGGTACGCCCTCAATATTCCCAATTACTAGGAGGTGAGAAACCTTCACGAATATCTCAAGTACACCCTCGATATTCCCAATTATCAGGAGGTGAGAGACCTTCACAAATATCTCAGGTACGTCCTCGATATTCCCCTTTACCAGGAGGTGAGAGACCTTCATGAATATGCGAGGCACGTCCTCAATATTCCCAATTACCAGGAGGTGAGAGACCTTCATGAATATCCAAGGTACGTCCTTGATATTCCAACTACCAGGAGGTGAGAAACCTTCACGAATATGCAAGACCCATCCTCGATATTCCCAATTACCAGAAGGTGAGAGACCTTCACGAATATCCCAGGTACGTCCTCGATATTCCCCTTTACTAGGAGGTGAGAGACCTTCATGAATATGCGAGGCACGTCCTCAATATTCCCAATTACTAGGAGGTGAGAGACCTTCGTGAATATCCAAGGTACGTCCTCGATATTCCAACTACCAGGAGGTGAGAGACCTTCATGAATATGCGAGACCCATCCTCGATATTCCCCTTTACCAAGAGGTGAGAGACCTTCATGAATATGCGAGGCACGTCCTCAATATTCTCAATTACCAGGAGGTGAGAGACCTTCATGAATATCCAAAGTACGTCCTTGATATTCCAACTACTAGGAGGTGAGAGACCTTCATGAATATACGAGACCCATCCTCGATATTCCCACTACCAAGAGGTGAGAGACCTTCATGAATATTCCAGGTACGCTCTCGATATTTCCCAATTGCTAGGAGGTGTGACACCTTCACAAATATTCAAGGTATGTTCTCAATATTTTCAATTATCAAGTACCCCGTCAATACTTGTGAATGTCCAAGTATCCCCCAAGAATTCATACTTGTGATCATCCAAGTACCCCTTCAATGCCTATGGCTAGCCAAATACCCATTTTGATGCTTGTAAAGGCCCAAATATCCTTTAGGATAATACTTGTGAATATCCATGTACTCTTTGATATGCTTATGAATGTCCAGGTATCTTCCAAAACAGATGCCCTGAAAAAAGTCGGCGCATCTCCCGAGAAAGGTCGGGTACCAACTGGTGTCCTCGATACAAATCAGGCACCCACGAATGAGATGCCCTGAGAAAGGTCAGTGCATCTCCCGTCAAGGTGACCGAAGAAAGGTTTAGGTTCTAGACAAATCATTGATTGTTTCAACAAGCAACCAAAGAATGGTTCGGGTCTTGGAGAAGCAATTTCGCGTCACGGCGACCGAAAAATGGTTCGGGTCCAAGACAAACCACTTATTGCTCTAAGAAGCGACCGAAGAATGGTTCGGGTCCTGGAGGAGCAATCTCCCATCAAGGCGACCGAAGAAAGGTTCGGGTCCTAGACAAATCATTGATTTTTTTAATAGGCGATCGAAGAATGGTTCGGGTCCTGGAGAAGCAATTTCCCGTCACGGCGACCAAAGAATGGTTCGGGTCCGAGATAAACCACTAATTGCTCTAACAGCGACCAGAAGAATGGTTCAAGTCCTGGAAGAGCAATCTCTGTCAAGGCGACCGAAGAAAGGTTCGGGTCCTAGACAAATCATTGATTGTTTTAACAGGTGACCGAATAATGGTTCGGGTTTTGGAGAAGCAATTTCCCGTCACGGTGACCAAAGAATGGTTCGGGTCCTAGACAAACCACTGATTGCTCTAACAGGCGATCGAAGAATGGTTCGGGTCCTGAAGGAGCAATTTCCTGTCAAGGTGACCGAAGAAAGGTTCGAGTCCTAGACAAATCATTGATTGTTTTAACAGGCAACCGAAGAATGGTTCAAGCCCTAGAAAAGCAACCTCCTCATATCACCAGGTAAGATGACACCTTGATACTTGCCAAACTCGGGGTTCACACCTTATCTCACTCACTCTCGGTAAGTAACTACATGTATCTTCTTATTTGTCTTAGTATATGTAATGGTATGTTGCTCTTTTTGCATAGGATAATAGGCCCCAAGTAAAATATAATCTGTTACGCATGAATGGATAAAATTTAGGCATCAATTTGTCTTTATATGCAACCTCTGACTCACTTTCAAAGAGGGGCAGCTGTTGATGCCTAAAATTCCCTTTTAATTAATTAGGTTTTACTTTATTTTATTTTTATTTTATTTATTTTATTTTATCTTTTCGGATTAAAAAAAATAATGAACGAAAAACAGAAAAAACAAGAAAAACAAAAAACAAAAAAAAAGCCCCTCCTCGGGCCTCCTCGGTCCATTTCCGCCTCAACCTGGCCTAGCCAGGTCTTCTTCTTCCTCGCGCCATTGCAGCACATGCGCCGGAGGGCGCGACGCTAGAGTGGAGGGGAGGAGCAGCGACGCACATGGGGGAGCTGGCAACGCACTAAAGGACGGGCAGGTGGCGGATGGGACGCCGGTTCAACCGACGGAGGCCATTCGGTGCACAGGGACTGGCGGTCGAAGCTCCGTCGACCAACCGCCCCCCTTGCCTATAAATAGGGCTTCCCCGATGACGGCAAAGGGCATGCCGAGAACGATCGAAGGTTGCAAAGCTTCGGGCTTCCTACTGAGAGACTTCAGAAAAGGGGCCGAGGACGAGCAAGCCCAAATCCGAAGGCTGAGGTTGGAAGAGGGAGAGGTTCTGCCAGAGAGACATAGAGAGAGAGAGAGAGAGAGAGAGAGAGAGAGAGAGAGAGAGAGAGAGAGAGAGAGAGAGCAGATTGAGGTCGCGGACCTCGGACGACCCACTGAGAGACTTCAGGGGGTCCGAGGGCTCGCGGCCGGAGATTCGAGGCATTGCCGGAGGAGCGGATCGAGAGAGAGAGGGGGAGATCGAGCATGGGGAAGGCGAAAGGGCGTCGAACGCCATGCGACGTTGTCACCGTCTCTGCTATACACGGTTGCCAGTCTTGGCCAGGTAGCCTATCTCCGTCGTCGTCATCATTGTCGCCGTCGTAGCCCTCTTCGTTGTCCTGTTCTTGTCACGCCGCCGTCGCTACCGTTGCCGCCATCGCCGCCGCCGCGCCTAAGCCTTCCCCTCTCCGGCACCGCGAATCGAGAACCCTCGGGTTCTCGATTTTCCGAGTCGTGGCCCCGGGTCATCGGATTGGACCACGGCCGCGAGTCGGGTAGGGTTTCTCGTGTTTTGAGGGGCGGCTGCGAGTCGGGTCATGTGCGGGAGCGGGTCGGGTAGGGTTACGAAGGAACCGGGTTGTGAACCGAGCGAGTTGTCGAGTCGGGGTCGTCGGGCCGGGCGGGCGTCTCAAACACTCGGCCGTCGCGTTGTTTTGTCTTTAAAAAATAAAAAAAAGTCGGGCTGCGTAGCTAGCCTCGCGTTTTGGGGCTAGCCGGAGTCGGACCCAAACTGCGGATCCGACCCAAGTCTTTTTAAATATTATTTTAAATAAATAAATAATCAATAATTATTTTCCAAAAAAATCCAAAATATAATTTATTTTCGAAAAATATTAAAAAATATTTTAATTTCCAGAAAACCAAATAATATTAAAAAATGTTAAAAAATATTTTATTTTCCAAAAAATAAAAATAAAATAAAAAATATTCTATATTTTCATGAAAAAGCCAAAAATACTTGTATTTTTCCAAAAATACCAAAAAATCAAAAAACAATCCATTTTATGTCCAAAAATTAGAAAAGACTCAAAATATGTTTTTCCTCCCAAAAATGCATGTGAAATCCCTCGAACATCCAAAAAAACCTCGGGATTTAAACAAGATTAGGTACTAAAAAGGGCATTAGTGATTAACTAGTGTAATCAAGTCCTCGATCCTAATTTCTTTGGTTGCGCAGGAGTGAGTATTTCTCTCGATACTTTGCTTGGGTTTCTAATCAACCCACCCCAAATCGATTAGTGGTGACTCCATTTTAAAAATTGATTTACAGATTAAAAACTTGGACCATTAAGTCGTGAATTGGTGGACTTGGGAGAGTCCGGGCATAACTAATTTCAATCGAGCCATTAGCCTCCGCAAGGCGCCCGCCCCTGATGTGGGCGCCGAAAAAAAGAGGTCACGACACTAGGCCATTAGGGTCATGCCCTCGCTTGTGGCAGTCACCGACCACGGTCTAAAGAAAGAAAGAACGAGGACCAAAAAAAAGGAAAGAAAAAGTAAAGGAGAAAAAAGAAAAAAGGAACAAATTTTTAAAAATAATTAAAAATATAGAAAAATTATTTTAAAAAGTCCATGTCAGCGCCAATCTTGCCACATAGGACAGCCAACGTCCACATCAGCAATTTCCTACCTAAATTGGCCGAATAGACTGAATTGATACAAATGCGAAAAGATTTAGGACTAAATTAGCCAAATTAAAAAGTTTAGGTTTGATATAGTACTAATGCAATAAGTTTAGGACTTTTTCAATACTTTTCATACCTAACATATGCATTAACCAGAGTTCCAGTTCGATTTTCAACCTTTTCTTGCTCCATTAACATAGACATCCCATGACTGACTGATGAGGCAGCTTCCATGTGATGGAGAAATCTTCCTAGAGTGTTTTGAAGCTGACAAAACGTTTCCATCAGTCTAGTATGAAGATTTGCAGACTCTACTATTCAAAGTCTAAAGACCTCCGGACTGCCAGACTCAAGACTCAAAGTCTATTCTCATTGGCGAGTTTCTAGACCGTCGAAGAAGGGTTATCCCGAGTGGGTGTTTCATTAAGGATTTGACCTTATCGACTGGAGAAAATCTCTTGGCTGTATATGACATAACGGAATCCTTTAATTGATCATGATTGATTCAGAGATTAAGGATCCGATGATTGGCGAAGTATACTTGGAAGGTTCTACTTATGAAAACCGAGATCCTGATTGTATGGGCGAGCATGATTGATGGGCTATCGACATCGCCTTACTTTGATGGAAATGATTACAACATATGGAAAAACAAGATGAAGGCGTTCCTAAGATCAAAGGATTCTCTGGAATGGGACGTTGTAGACAAATGATTATTCCTAAAGCTGCACCTATCTCAGAGAGATGAAAAGATACTGTTGAGTCTAGTGAAATGACTCAGGAAGAGATAATCAAGAGACAAGCTCTTGATGCAAAAGCAATTTATTCTTTATATTGTGCATTGTCACCTACTGAATATAACATAATATCTTCTTGTTCTACAGCTAAAGAAGTCTGGGATAGATTATAGATCACTTATGAAGGAACTGATCGAGTGAAAGAAACCAGAATCAACATTCTGCTCGGTCAATATGAAGCATTCAAAATGAAACTGGAGAATCTATCACTTGACATGTTTAGTCGTTTACAGAGATCGTGAATGGCCTTGAAAATCAAGGGCAACCAATTTCTGATCCCATGAAAGTAAACAAGCTTCTACGTGGACTCTCTAAGGATTGGAATCACATAAAGACCTCAATAAGGGAGACATAAAGAATTATGCCACTTTCAGTCGATGAATTGGTTGGGACTCTTCAGTCTTATGAAGTAGAGCGAATCAACGAAGATGAAGATCCTAAAGGTAAGAAATCCATTGCATTAAAATCTAATAATGTCACAGATTCTGAAGACGATATGGATGATGAAGAGCTTGCTCTCATGATAAGAAGATTCAGAAAACTGAACAGAAAAGGAAGAAGATTCAATCCAAAGAAACAGAGTTTTCAAAGCAACAGACTAAGTCTGTTGAGGATGATGAATCAAACAAAGATGTAGTTTGCTTTGAATGCAAGAAAAATGGACATATCAAACCCAATTGTCCTCTTTTGAGGAAGAAGAAAGGAAAAGCTGAAAAAGTATCGAAAGGCTCTTAAAGCAGAAACCTGGAGTGATATAAGAGTGTGAAGAAAGTGATGATGATTATGCCAATATATGTTTGATGGCACAATCGGATTCAGAATCAAACTCCGAGACAGACTTAGATTCAGACAGTGAATTTGAGGTGAGTAACTTTAAAATCCCTATTAAAGTTTCAAAATACATTGATGAGTTGTGTTTTAGTCTTAAGACTTCTCTTAAAAGGATTTCCGAACTAAAAAGGAAAATTCTGTACTAAAACAACAAGAAAATGTTTTGAAAGAAAAGGTCAAAGTTTTAGACAAAAATGTTTCTACCTTGAAAGAAAATGAAGGTAATCTTTCAAAAGAAAATGCATTATTGAAAAATGATATCTCAAATATTTCTAAAAGATTTTCTATAGGATCGAGAAACTGGAAAAAATTCTTTCTGTTCAAAGACTTTATTTCAATAAATCTGGTTTGGGAATGTCTCGGAAACCATTCCTTTAATGATTTTCCTAAAGTGAAGGAAAGAATTAAGCAAAGACCCACAAGAGATGCTTACAAAAATCATTTTAAAAAAGATCTTTGTAAAACCAAGGTCGCAATGCTCTCGGATGTTCAAAGTGCAATAGTGCGGATCATTTTGAAAAATAATATCCTATGGTTTGGAAACCACGTTAAGAAAGTATGGGCAAAAACCGCATGTCATACTAACACGGTGGACCCAAGAAAATATGGGTACCAAATAAAGTTTGAGTTTCTTTTTTAAATGTAGGTCACTATCAAGAAAAAGGTAAAATGGTATCTGGATAGTGGATGCTCAAGAAATATGACAGGAGATTCAAATTACTTCGTAAAGCTTGTTCAAGTAAATGGTGGAAAAGTCTTATTTGGAGGAAACAACAAAGGAAGAATTGTGGATTTTTTGGAAAGATTGGAAACCTCACAATAAGCAATGTTTCCTTAGTGGAAGGACTCAACTACAACCGCTCAAGATCGATTCGTTGTGTGATACCAGTTTCAAAATCAATTTTCAAGAGGGAATATGTTCAGGAACTAGTAAAGATTCTACTCAGTCATTCATGGGTCGAAGATATGGAAATATCTACCTCTTGGATGTGAAACCATATGAATCGCAATGTCTAATCTCAATTCAAGACGAAGCGAACTTATGGCACAGAAAGCTTGGGCACATCAATATGAAGCAGATAGCCAAAATTTCAACAAAGAAGCTTGTTCGTGGTTTACCCAATCTATCTTACCAAAAGTCTGATCTATGTACACCATGCATATTGGGAAAGCAGGTAAGAAATTCCTTTAAACCAATAAATCAAGTTTCCACTAATCGTGTACTGCAGCTCATGCATATGGATCTTTTTGGACCAACCAGAACTCAAAGCATTGGAGGTAAGAAATATTGCCTAGTAATTGTGGATGATTACTCACGATTTACTTGGGTATATTTCCTGGTAAGTAAGTCTGAAACATTCTCTTACTTTGAAAAGTTTGCTAAAAATGTTCAAAATGAAAAAGGGTATGTTATTTCAAGTATAAGAACAGACCATGGAGGTGAATTTGAAAATCAAGATTTGACAAAATTTTATGATGAATTTGGTTTTCAGCATTTGTTCTCCTCTCCATATACTCCAGAACAAAATGGAGTTGTGGAAAGAAAGAATAGGTCACTTCAAGAAATGGCTAGAACACTTTTAATTGAAAGTAACATCTCTTCACGTTTTTGGGCTGAAGCAGTTTCTAAAGCATGTTATATTATTAATAGAGTTTTTCTAAGGCCTATCCTAGAAAAAAAAAAAAACCCTATGAGTTATTCAAATAAAAGAAGCCTATTGTTTCATATTTTCATGTGTTTGGATGTAAATGCTTTATATTGAAAAATGCAAATGATCGAGTTAGCAAGTTTGAAGAAAAATCAGACGAATGCATCTTCCTTGGATATTCTACCTCAAGCAAAGCCTACAGAGTCTACAACAAGAAATCTCAATCTGTGGAGGAATCAATGAATGTCAAATTCCAAGATTCTATGCAAAACGAATCTATTCAGACTCATATTGAAGAATCTGAACCTGCTCCAGACTCTACAAAGTCCAAATCTCAGGAAGTAACTCAGACTTCGAAAGATCATCATCGAATGATTGTTGAAGATTCAAATGAAGAAAGTGATCATCAATCTGACAAATCAACTAGTAACTGGAAGCATAAGTCCAGTCATCCCAAAGATGTCATTATTGGCGACATTAATGAAGGAATTTGCACAAGATCCAAAAGGCGCGAAGAGTCTAGTGCTATGGCTCTTATTTCTGAAATAGAACCCAAAAGCATAGAAGAAGCCTTATCTGATGAAAGCTGGATTGAAGTTATGCAAGAAGAACTCAGGCAATTCAGCATTAATGATGTCGGGAGTTGACTCTAAACTGAAAGGTAAATCTATTATTGGAACTAAATGGGTTTTCAGGAACAAAATGAACGAGAAAGGAAAGGTCGTAAGAAACAAAGCAAGACTCGTGGCCAAGGGATATACGCAAGAAGAAGGGATAAACTATGACGAGACTTACGCACCAGTAGCAAGGTTAGAAGCAATTAGATTATTACTTGCTTTTGCCTGTTATAAGAATTTCAGGTTATTCCAATTGGACGTCAAATGTGCTTTCTTGAATGAATTTATCCATGAGGAAGTCTATGTGGAACAACCACTTGGGTTTGAAGACCCAAGGAAACCAGACTCAATATTGAGACTGAAAAAGGCCTTATATGGTTTAAAGCAAGCACCTCGAGCTTGGTACGACAGGCTAAGTTTTTAATTAAAAATGGCTTTATCAAAGGTAAAGTAGACACTACTCTGTTTATCAAAAGAGAAAACAAAAGTTTTCTGCTTGTTCAAATATATGTTGATGATATTATTTTTGGATCCTCTAATGAAAGTCTGTGCAAGAAATTCTCTAAGTCTATGCAGGATGAATTTGAAATGAGCATGATGGGTGAACTAACCTTCTTTCTTGGACTTCAAGTGAAACAATTGAAGGAAGTGACTTTTATTCATCAAGAAAAATATGCTAATGATCTTATCAAAAAGTTTGGACTGGAAAATTGCAAAAAGACTGATATACCAATGTCAAGCTCTTTGAAGATAGACAAAGATGAAGGAGGAAAGAAAGTTAACCAGAAGCTATACAGGAGTATCATTGGTTCACTTCTTTATCTTACTACTTCTAGACCTGACATTTTGTTTAGCGTTTGCATTTGTGCTAGATTTCAAGCAGACCCAAAAGAATCTCATCTAAATGCTGCAAAGCGTATTATCAAATACATTGCATCAACTTCGAGCATTGATCTTTGGTATCCTAAAAGGGAGACTTTGCTCTTCTCGGATATTTAGACTCAGACCTAGCCAGATGCAGAGTTGATAGAAAGAGCACCTTGGGTACCTGTCAACTACTTGGAAGCAAGACAGTATCTTGGTTTTCAATGAAGCAAAGTACAGTAGCTCTTTCTACAGCAGAAGCAGACTATGTATCTCTTGGAAGTTGTTGTTCACAAATTATGTGGATAAAACAACAACTAAGAACTTTGGAATTGAAGATTGATGCACGGAGATTAACCGTGACAACACCCCGCAATCAATCTCACCAAGAATCCAATTCTTCACTCAAGAGCAAAGTATATAGAGATTCGACATCACTTCATTAGAGATCATGTTCAAAATGGAGAAGTTTCGATTCAGTTTGTTGACTCAAAGAACCAACTGGCATATATATATTTACAAAGCCTTTGGAGAAAAATCAATTCGAAATCATCCGCTCAAGACTCAACATCTTGAAGTTTGAAGAAGTTAAAGTCTAGAGACTCCTAGACTTAGACGATCAAGGTTTTCTTTCGTAAGTTATTTTACTTTCTTTTGTCTCGAATCTCATCTAAAAAAGGTACGATCATCAACCGTGTTTGATTATTGCTATCTTTAATTGACGTGATTATTGCAACGTTTCCTTTTTCAAAAAAGGAGTTATTTTTTAAATGACAATTATTTAATTTTTCGAAAAAGGGCAGTTATATTTTAAAAATGCATCTTTTTAATTTCTTTTATGACGTTCCGTATGCCTCTCTCGATGTTTCATATACTGTCGATTTCTCTTCGTTTCACTCACAAAAACCTTAAGAGAGTACTGATCTTCCATTTTTGTCTTCTTCTCTTGCTTAATCTTCAAAAAGTTGTCATCTTTCTTGGTAAAACAAGCTTGGAATCTCTCAAAGACTGTGAAAAATGTCTTCCCAAAGAAAGTCTTGGAGGATCGCGAACAGGGGACTACAGCAAATGCGTGAGGGGCCTACGCACTTCGATCTCACCGAGGAAGAAGAATTTCCTAGTCAGCAGTAGATCCCACAACATTCTCAAGCGCGTCCATCTTCTCCATCTAGACAAACGGGAGGTTGCTCGACAAGAAGAGGAAGAAATAATTGAAGATGCAGAAACACTGTAAGAGTCTATAAGCCCTCTTTACCTACAAGCTTTATCGTGCTTTAAAAAGGGGTGGAACTCCTTTGAACTACATTGATGAATTTCTGAAAGACAAAGGGTACAAAAATGAAACCTTCTTTTTGCGCACAATGGAACGGTTGGGAATTGCCCCTGCTGGATCGGCAGAAGAAGCAATGGCAAATATTCCAATCGATCCTCGTGTTGGAGGGCCGAATCAGATAGATGGGAATGATGATGACAAGTTGTACAGTCAGTTTCAACCGAGAATGGGTTTTGCGGCAAAAATTCGGGAAAAAAGGACAGACTTGTTTCGATCGGAGGATCAAAAGCATATATACTCTAAGTTATTGAAGCGTGGGGTGATAAACCCTAGAAGTGTGGACTTTGATTTCCTTGATGCTGTGAATGTTAAATTGAGGGAAAAAATCAGTCTTCTTCAACTTGAACAGTTTTGTTCTGACTCTACAGAAGCCTATGCTGAACTCACTACTTATTTCTATTCGAATCTTAGTTTCTTGAATGCGAATAGATTCTCTTTTAGTGTCCGAGATCAGGACTATGTGGTGGATGTACATATGTTGGCTGATGTGATTGGGGTTGAGAGAGGGAGATATCAACCTATCAATGTCTCTATTGCTCGTACTACATTGGAACTTGTTAAGGATAGAAGGACAGAGGGAAAGGTTTCATACTCAAGGATGAGTGCATTCAACATTCTACTTCACAAGATTGTGATTGATTGCCTCAGACCAAAATCTACTTCAAAGACTGATGTTTCAAACTCAGAGGCAAAGCTAATGTATGCCATCAATGCAGGAAAAAAGTTCTCTCTTCCACATACTATTATGTTCCACATGTACAAGGCAGTGGTGAAGGACAAGGGTCAACTTCTTTATCCAGCTCTTGTGACAAAGTTATTCAGACATTTGAATGTTCAGCCTCCACGAATTCTCTATGTTTGATCATGCGATCAAATGGTGGTGGGACTGAAATGGTCTCTAAAATGCGTCTGAAGGAACTCAACAAGGCATTGGAGAAATTCAAGGAGAAAACCCCTGTTAAGTCTCATCAAGTCTCTTCGGCTGTAAAGAGAAAAGGAAAGGAGCCCATGGTAGCTCCATCCAAGAAAAGAAAAGCTCTCATCGTTGAGGATGAAGATGATGAGGAAGACATCACCATTTCTGCTATGGCATTGAAGAACTTGAGTCGTTCTGTTCCAGAATCAATGGAGAGATAAGATAAGGACATAGATGAGACAAAACAGAGGACTGGAGAAAGAGAAAATTTGGAAGCAGAGGAGAAAGAAGCAGAGGAAAGAAAAACAGATGAGAGAGAAGTAGAAGAAGGAGATGAAGAGGAGGAAAGAATTGAAGAAGAAGAGGAGAGAGGAGATCAAGCGGAAATAGAGCATGAGGAACACTCTTCTCCACCCGAAGGCATGGAAACAAGGGGAGACCATGAGAAAAGAGGAATGTCCTCATATCCTGCTACCAGTGAGGGAGTCAGTCGCTCTCTAGCAGATCCAGAGGACATCTATGCCTCTCAATTTCCTGAAGAGGGACATGATGTTTCATCGCCCAATTTGCGTAACCATGCTGATTTACCATCGTTTGCCTTTACACCGTCTGATCGTGCAAAAGCAAGTACTCAGACTGATAATTCAGTAGACTTTCGCAGAATTCTTGATGTTCTCTTGGAAATGCGGGGTCAGATATATGCTCTAGGATGCGAAGTTCAGAATTTGCAGAATACAGGTCAAGCTTTCTCTTCAGATTCAGGAAAATGCTAAGGGTGAAGATGTGGCTCAACTGAAGGAGAACTTGAAAAAGCTGGAAGGTATTGTCCAGTCAATGGGAGATTTCCAGCTTGTTCGTGTTTCCAAGCATTCTTGAATCCATTCCCTTTCCATCTCAACCTTTTTTATGATAACAAAAAGGGGGAGAGATGCGAGATTTGAATTCTTTGAAACCTTGAACTTAAACTTGTTGAACTTTGGTTTGTTTTGACGTTTGACTTGACTTGACTTGTGTCTAGATGTGGACTGAATTTGGGATTTGGATTTGAGTACTTATTGACTGCTTATATTAAGTACTATTGATATCTTATGAATGGCTTCACTCACATGAAAGACTAACCTATTTTTTGTGGTTGCATATTCTAGTGTTATCATTAAGCCATTTATCTTTATAAGATATCTATATTTGCTTGAGTAATATTTTGCAGGTCAAAGTTATTCAAATCTGTAGGAAAGTTTTGTCACCATAAAAAAGGGGGAGATTGTTGGATAAATCTTCCTGGAGTGTTTTGAAGCTGACAAAACGTTTCCATCAGTCTAGTTTGAAGATTTGCAGACTCTACTATTCAAAGTCTGAAGACCTCCAGACTGCCAGACTCAAGACTAAAAGTCTATTCTCATTGACAGTTTCTAGACCGTTGAAGAAGGGTTATCCAGAACTAGGTGTTTCATTAAGGATTTGACCTTATTGACTGGAGAAAATCTCTTGGCTAGATATGACATAATGGAATCCTTTAATTGATCATGATTGATTCAGAGATTAAGGATCCAATGATTGGCGAAGTATACTTGGAAGATTCTACTTATGGAAACCGAGATCCTGATTGTATGGGCGAGCAAGATTGATGGACTATCGACATGTTTCTTTAATAGCTCGAATGATCTTCTTAATTGATTCCGTCCAACGGGTAGATTGGAGGAATTCCTTTGGTAAGTGCCAACGGATATGATGGCATAAATGAGTATAAAAGGAAGACGTTCCAATTGTTCAAGTGTGTGCGTGATAGAAGAATTCCAAAGTCTGAAGCTCTTTGTTTTTAGTCAAATCATTTGTTGAGCGAAATCTTGTGTGCAAAAGAGTCTATTTCTTTGAGAGACCTTGAGGAAGTGTGGTAGAGTTTCTACACTATGGAATCAAGGGAGAGCTTTGCTGTAACAACTCTTTTGTTCATAGTGAAATCCAGCCAGTGGGCTGTCAGTGCAGAAGAGTGGACGTAGGCTTGGAATAAGCCGAACCACTATAAACCTTATGTTCAATTTTTTCTTCCATACTCTCTGCTTTACTTTGATCATAATTCGTTTTGTTAACCAAAGAAGAACTTCCTTTCTATTGTCTGCTTAGTATTGCTCCTTTATCTCGAGAAATTATTTTTACACCTATTCACCCCCCCTCTAGGTGCTTATACTAGCTATCTCACCATGTACTAATACAAGCCTATTTTCCATGCCATTATGTTCCCTCTTACAAAGAAGCAAAGGTTTGGGCGCTGCACAACGAGATCTCTTATGATTCTCATCAGGATTATCGTGAAAACCTTGACGACCATCATCCAAACTCGAAATCTTTCTTACTTGGTTTTGGAACGCTAGAGGTTTCTTTTCTAATTAAGACAGTTTTTTTGCAAGGAACATTTCCACATGCGTAGCTTCCTCAGGCACGATATTACCTTCGCACTCGTTTCTAATTTACAATCCATATGAGGGAATTATATTCGTAATCTTTGTCGCCAAATTTCTTGTGTTTTGTCCAAAAATTGACATCGCTTTTGTCATAGTCAATGTAGTTCGATTTACCATGCATGTTGAGTCGAGACAGTGAGCCATGTAGAATGATGCATGGTGCTTTAATGGTGAGAATGGACGAAATTTGTAACTAGTGTCATTTTTGTCTCGTTAGTAAAAGGTTAGGATTTCTCTTTGAAGCGTTCGGAAGGTCGTGTTATTTTAGCACCAGCTGCAAAAGGTTGAATTTCTCTTCTTCTTTTTTTTTTTGTCAGTCCTACTCTATTCCTACTTTAACTCTCACTCTCAAACTTTTGCTCTGCCTCCTTGCAGGGCGTGGGAGTCGAAACCCAATCGTCCCTGCCCCAACCCCAACCCCTTGAGAAGGGTTGAATTTCTCTTTGGAACATTCAAAGGTCATATTATTTTTGTTCCATGGTTTGTCGACGTCTGAACAATGGGGTTGAAAGCCTAAATGAAATTTGATGAATCTTGAGTTGAGTTTAAGGTTGTTTCCGATGGAATTCGACACTCCTCGCATCAGATGTGATATGATATTATTATGATCCCAGCACATCGTAAAGTTAAATGGGTAATTTTCTCTAGTTTTTGCTTGGATTTTGATCGTGGATTGTTTCCCTTTAAAAGGAAAGTATCCCATTAACCAAAGAGAGAAAAAAGAAAAGAAAAGGAAGGACCACGTCTATCAAATAGTAGATGTATTAATCAATCAAAGAGAGACATGTTGATTTCTCTTTTGTGACATATAATCCCTAATAATTTGTTTCATTAGGCCATCTATACATTTGAAATTTGAATATACTTTCTTATTTCTACTAAATAAAAATTAGTAAAAAAAAAAAAAACTTCTAGTTGTGATCAAAAATAGGAAAATATGAATCATATGAAGCCATCTATGTAAACACCAATTCAATCGATTTTCATGCTTGATGTAATATTCAGGGTTAGATGAACATGCTGGGAGAACGGATTTCACATGTTATTTGGGTATGAGGTGTGCCCCATCCAATCTCTCAACTCTTCTTCCGTTGCTGGATAAGGCATGTTATGCGCCAGACTCAGGAATCATGCTTTCGAGTTACGCAGGGCTTTCGACCTAAAAAAAAGAAAAAAAAAATTATGCAAGGCAAAGTGGTAAGTATGTTACACTTTAAGAGAAGTTTGTA
Source organism: Eucalyptus grandis (assembly GCF_016545825.1). Classification (NCBI taxonomy): domain Eukaryota; kingdom Viridiplantae; phylum Streptophyta; class Magnoliopsida; order Myrtales; family Myrtaceae; genus Eucalyptus; species Eucalyptus grandis. The sequence continues at coordinate 25,220,437 of NC_052614.1, read as the reverse complement.
TCAATATAACGAACTTTGAAATGTTACGCTTAAGTATATTAGAAACACAAGATACAATATGAGTCCTGAGGAAAATGGAAACGAAAAGCAAAGAATAAAGAGTCATTAGCTTGAGTTCATCCGACGCTATAGATTCGAATCTCAAGTACTGTTGGCACTCTCTTTTCAATGAGTCGCACGCCGGTCATCTGAGCCAGCCATGGTGACATTGGCTGCCATCCAGCTCTGTATCATTTGTAGAGCCACTTTCGGCTGATCCATCGGAACAGAGTGCCCAGCCTCATTAACCTGCAATTCATCACACGGGCCAGAATTGAACTTATAATTCGCCTCTCTCATCTTTAAAGTATGCTGTGCTTCTGTTAGAGAGAGAGAGAGAGACCGTCAAGAAAGTAAGTGGTCCATGTGCTTTTTCCCATCCTGCCACGGAACCATCAACGGCAAATGGAACAATTTCAGATTTTTTAAAGTCGGCTTGACCATACCACTTCATGTCTTCAACCCACTCGAAGATTCCTGTCCAAATAAACATCACGAAAGACATGTCTTTCACCAGGTAATATTCCGTTTTCTTCTGTCTAGTGTCTACCAACTTGTAAGATCGGGGTATACCAATATAATTACAGCGGAGATCATATTCACCGGCATAAATGAGCACCTTCAGCCGGTCCTCCAGAAGCGCGGGGATACCCACTGCGAGATTCTTCATGATATCCGCACGCATCGCCTCAAACACTTCTTTGTTACAAGACTCAAACAGTCTATCCGCGACTTTAAAATATTCTCTCACTGCCGTTTGGTTCAGGTAGATCGCCACTTTTACGAATTCCTTGCCGCACTCGCTGCTACATTCCTTTCGAATATCATATTCCTGCCAGCCAATCATGAACGTGTTAATTCACGGTAATCAGACGTTAAATTGGGAAAGCTTATTTCAAGGGAAAAGTAGACTATCACTATCGTACATATCTGCTCCCGATAATATTCTTGATCTCATCGTAAATACTTTCACACACGGTATATGCATGCTCACAAAAAAATCCCCAGTCATCTGCAAAGATTAATATTAAAGTCTCCGCTTTCAGAGAAAGAAAAGAGAGAGCTTTCCGAATGTTTTTATGAAGCATAAACAGAGATTTAGAACTAAAAAATATACCACACTGTCGAACCAATTCTTTGCATCTTGGGAACATTGCGTCAATCCTAATTTTATCGTTCCGCTTGATTAAGTTCTTCCTTAGAGCATACTCTGTGTATGCTCCATACTGGATCCCGGAATTGGTTAGGCCATTGCCAATTGCAAACCCCTGTTCGAGATCCCAAAGTTAACTATGTCAAAAAAAGAACGAGTTGATATATCACATCAAGAAATCACCATACAAACATGGAGTACCTTCAGGTTTATGCGAATTCCTTTCCTTAACCTGTTCCCTTGTTGAACACGAGTAGCTAAAGCGGGAATGTAGTGCCCAGCGTACGACTCTCCGGCTATGTAAAAATCATTCTGAGCAAGTCGATAATACCTTTTAAAGAACCACTGAAACATCGCAGCAAGGGATTAGTCCATCATATGCTTGAATTCTTAACTTGAAAAGTACCCAATCAAAAATTGGGTGGTCCGTAAAAACAAAAATAGTTAATCCAGTGCACAAATTATGATCAATGAGCTCATGTATACCTTCAAGAAGTCATACAAGTCTTTGCTAACATCAGGCTCACCATGCCGAATGTCAAGTGGATTAGTATAGTAACTAAAACCGGTTCCAATAGGTTGGTCGATGAAGATGATATTCGACACCTGTGGGAAAAAAAAAAAAAAAGTTAACAAAGGCATAAAATGCAATGTACTTGAAACTGTAAATAGTTTATACATCAGTAATATATGTTTTCAAATTGTTTGCTTTCCCTTTTAATTTAATGAGATGAGTAATGTTTATTCATTCAGTAATTAATTTTATTAACCATGATCACGATTATCACGCACAACTATCAGTTTGCCAAATGATTTTGAAGTTTTGCTTCATAGGTAGTTAGTGAAGGCGAAAGCATAACTGCTTCTCAAGAAAGAATACTGAAACGAATGAGGCTAACATCAAATGTGATAATGTCAAGGTAAGACACATCGGAAAAGAGTAGGAGGAGAACGCAAACGTTGCATAATTCAAAATAATAATAATAATAATAATAATAATAATAATAATAATAATAATAATAATAGAGTATAAATTGTGATTAATAATGCTATGATCTGTACAAAATTGTCACTCACTCACGTTGTCCCAACCATATTTATTCAGCGAAGGAGTCATGCTGTCGGTGATATAGTAAGGGCCATTCCCATTGAACAGGTTCATTGCACCGCTACAGCCAGGCCCTCCAGCTAACCATAGCACCACCGGGTCACCACTTGCTTTGTTCCGTGATTCGATGAAGTAGTAGAACATCCTGGAAAATCGGACGAAAAAAAGGACAGTCATGACCATTGTACATCAAGAACATCAATAACTGGCTGCCAATGTTAATTCCAAGGCCTCACCTTGCACCATGGGAATTCGGAAGCTGGTAATACCCGGTGGCAATACGAGCGAGGTCCTGAATGGAAGCCTCGGAATTGCCGAAGAGTGGGAGCTCAAAGCGGTTCCCATCAGAAGCCAAAGAAGAAGAATCGTTGAAAGCTTGTGTCTTTGGTGATAAGTTGGCGGTTAAAGATGATGTCCTTGATGGTGATGCAGTCGAGAAGAGGAGGAGGAGAGAGAAGAGAAAGCAGTATGGTGAGAGAAAAGTTGACGCCATTGTTAAGACTCCTAAGAGAGATTTTGAAGTTTGAAGATGTTGAAGACGACAAATCGTTGGGTTTTTATAGCGTTTGATGTCAAGGAGGGGCTCACACACACGCAAAGAGTATTATTGTAGTACTTCTTTTCTTTTTTATAACGAAGAAGTGTACAGAAATTTAGAAAGGCATAATTTTTTTAGTGGACTTAATTGTCACGGTTGCGAGTCATTTGATGTTTTTTTTTTTTTTTTTTTTGGTCATAAAAGGGAAACTTTCATTCAAGAAAAGGAAGCATTACATCCTGTAGCTATGGTATCCGAAACAAGAAGATCAAGCAAGCAAGAGGGGGGCGCATTGGCCCAATTGGCAGCTAGGGTTCCATTCTTGTGGGCCTTTGCGGCCCAGTCGGTTGCAAAGTTGGCTTCACGTTTGCAATGCTGCACTCGTAGACAAGAGAAGCAACGTAAAAGAATTGCGGTTTCAGCGAGCAGGGGTCGCACCTCCCCTGGCGTCAATTGATCGTCAAGCACGGCGTTAACCAGCATCAAGCAGTCTAATTCAATCACAAGCGAATCCTGCATCCTCCCTTGTTCGATCAAGTGCTTTAGGGTAATTGAGAAAGCTTGAGTTTCAGCCTGTAAAGCTGAAGATGCAGCAAATCCTCAGGTAAATCCTTCGATCAATTTTCCATTCTGATCTTGGCATACACAAGCCATTGATCCTTCCTTGCTTGCAAGCTGAAAAGCCCCATCGATATTACACTTCAGGACTCCTGGATCGAGAGGTCGCCACACATCGGAAGTTAGGGTTAGGGGTTGTCCTGTTGTCGTAGGGAGTCATTTGATGTTGAACAGTGAAAAACTATGTATTTGGGGGTGAAAGTATCAGTTTGCTCACTTTGATTTCTCATCTAACCTTTACAAACTCGTTTATGTAATCGTAAAGCAAAGAGTGTGGAAAATTAATGAAAAAACCTATGAAAAGGTAAAATATAGAAATTTGTGACGAAATACATGAATGAATATTCATTAGATTAATCTTATCTAATGTACTTATCATGGTATATTTGTATCTTATATTCTAAATACATCTCCATATACAATGAATGTTCATCTCCCTATCCAATGGATGTATTATTCAATACATTGATATTAATGATAAGTACATCATTATTTTCTTATAAATAGGAGCTTAGTTTTTGTCATAAATATAATGTGATATACTGGAAAGAAAATTTTCTCTTTCGACTTTCTCTACGATTTCTAGTGTCTAGCTTTCTTTACTATCTTTGGTGTTTACTTGCTTCTACTCAATCTCTCTATTCTCTCTATTATATATTTGCAACGCAATGTTTTACAACATGTTATCAGCACGAAAATCTATCAACTGAGTAATTAATTTTTGCAAGGTAGGTGTTCTTTTTATTAATCATTATACTTCATCTTCTCCTATCAAATCTTTATTTTTATTTTTCTTGGCTCGAAGCCAATTTCAAATCTAAAAGTATCATTCTGCTCCTGAAGTGAAAGTGGATATTTAGAAATCATTTTAATTAATTTAAGGATTTATTTTTGCAAGGATTATGGCAAATATTGAAAAGCCCAAATTCCACATTCTGGAAGTGAGTTGAAAGAATTATCTATCCTGGTGTATTGACATGGAAATGCACCTATAAGAGCAAGGTCTCGCTAATGCAATTAAAGAGGACGAAACCTCAAATGCAAACGATAAAGCAAATGCACTAATTTTTATTTGCCGTCATTTACATGAGAGCCTGCAAACTCAATATTTATCCATTCGAGACCCTCAGATCTTGTGGAGGAGGTTGAATGATAGGTATGATCATACCAAGATTGTTATCATTCCTTAAGCACAATATGATTGACAGAATCTCAAACTGTAAGATTTTAAATCAATGTTTGACTATAATTCCACTTTATTTGATATTGTTTTCGGCTTGAGTTATGCGGTATCAAACTCACTAATGCGGAATTGTTAGAGAAAACTTTCTCCACCTTCCATACTTTGAATATTGTATTGTAACAGCAATACCTACGGCGACAATTTGCCACATACTCTGAATTAATTTCTGTGCTCCTCACTGCCGAGGAAACTAATGAATTGCTGCTAAAAATCATGATCTTAGACCTACTAGCTTAAAAGTATTGCCCGAAGCACATGCTAACTTTGATAAAAATACTGATCATTTTAAGGGCTATAAGCACAGGCAAGAACATAATCCTAGAAGGGATGGCAATAAATTTAACCGCCCTAGAAAATCTAACTTTGGCTAGAATCATGGCAAAGAAAAGAAGCCAAAGAATGTGATTAATGAAAGTTTTTGTCATCGCTATGGCATGACTGGGCATTGGTCACGTACTTGTCGTACGCCAAAACACTTTGTTGATCTATACCAGGCATCTTTAAAAAATACGGGAAAGCGTGATGAATCTCATGCCATTGAAATCAATATTACTGCCATAACCACTGTTGAAGCCAACAATATCTCTATTGGTGGGACTCCTCTTGCTCCTGAAGTAGCAAATACATCCCTGGATGTCTTTGATTTCTTTGAGGACCTCCGATTATTTTGATGAAGCATCAAACTGGTAGATGATAATTTGAACTTTGAATTCTATAATTCTAATAATTCTTTTTCTAGTTGTTTTGCTTTAAATATATTACTTTTTATTGTTCTCTAATATGGTTATGAAATGATTATGAACTTTATATAATATTTATTTTGAAATTTTATTTAACTCTATAACTAATATGCAAATTTTATAATACTTGACACCTGAAGTCATCAACATAATGCAAATGGAAAATACTGAGAAAATTGAAGATATTTGTTTACTTGATAGTGCAACAACACATTATATTTCGTAGTACACTTTTTCTCGAGTATGACATTGTATAAGGCACAAATCCATACAATATCAGGTCTTGTTCCAATTATTAATGGTTTTGGAAATGCAATAATTGTTTTACCAAATGGCACCATCCTGCATATTGAGGATGCGTTTCTAAGCAATAGATCAAAAATGAATCTGCTCAGTTTCAAAGATGTATGCTGTAATGGGTATCATATTGATACTATTTATGAGTAAGAAAAGGAATATATTTGCATGTCCTCTTATAAGATGGGCCTAAAAACCATCCATGAGAAGCTAGAAGCTTCTTCTATGGATTTGTATTGTGTCATGATTAAGGTTGTTGAAATCTACGCCACCACATCCTGGAGATTGGTAAACCCTAATCAGTTTGGACTGTGGCATGATCGCCTTGGTCACTTTGGCACTTCAATGATGCGTAAAATAATTCAAAATACAAAATGGCACCCTTTAAAGGATATAAATGTATTGTTTTCCAAAAATTATAATTGTGAGAATTGTTCACAAAGAAAGCTAATTATTAAACCTTCTATAACAAAGGTTAATCTTAAATCCCCTTTATTCTTGCAAAGAATTCATGGTGATATTTGTGGACCAATACAATCACTAAGTGGACCATTTCGATATTTTATTGTACTAATGGATGTATCCAGTAGATGGTTCCATGTTTGCCTATTATCTACATGCAATGTCACATTTGCACGTTTACTTACGCAGATTATAAAGCTTCAGGCACAATTCCCTAATTATCCAATTAAGAGCATAAGGATGGATAATGCTAGTGAATTTACATCAAAGAGTTTTGATACCTATTGCGCTTCACTCGGAATCGAGGTTGAGCACCCGATTGCATATGTTCATACTCAAGATGAATTAGCAGAATTCTTGATTAAACATATCCAAATTATTGCTCACACTCTATTATTGAGAATGAATCTTAGCAATATAGCATGGGTCATGCAGTTTTGTATAAGGCGGCCCTAATAAGATTACGTCAAATTGCTAGTCTTTTACAATCTCCCCTTTAAATGATTATTGGTTATGAACCAAATATTTCACATTTATACATATTTGGTTGTGCAATACAGGTGCCTATAACACCGCCAAAAAGAACAAAAATGGGTCCCCAACGCCATTTGGGCATTTATGTTGAGTTTAATTCACCTTTTTCATTAGATTCTTGGAACGAACTACCGGTGATCTTTTTACTGCAAGATTTTGCAGATTGGCATTTTTTATGAGACTAGTTTTCCATCAATTGGAATACCTACAACTTCCGTGACTGCAAAACAAAAACCAGTTAAGGTTTTCTCATGGAATGAGAAAATTTTATTTTAATTAGACCCAACAACTCCTGAATGTGAAAACGAGGTGCAACACATAATTCATTTACAAGCTATGGTCAATAGATTTCCTAATGCATTTAATGATGCTATTAAGGTAATGAAGTCTCATATTTCAGCTGCAAATGCTCTAGCTAGAATAGTTGTTCCAGAATGACAGGTTAAAATGGATCAAAATCCCCTGCACTTAAAACGTGGTAGACCGATAGGATCAAAAGATATTGTTCCTCAAAAATGAAGGGGAAAGAATTAAGAATCTTCTCTAGAAGAGCTTGGTATCATGCGTGCTCCCAAAGAGCTTATTGCCCTTGAAGAGGCCCAAACCCATGAAAGGAACAACAACCTCGGGAATACTGAGAATTCCATTACATAGTGTAATGAAATTTGGGATCAAAATGAAATCATTATTGATAATGCTTTTGCATTCTCAGTTACTCATAAAATTATGGATCATGATTATGAGCCGCAATCTATTATTGAATGCCGTCAAAGGTAAGATTGGACTAAGTGGGAGGAAGCAATTAAGGTTGAATTAGCTTTTCTAACTAAACGAGAGGTTTTTGGACCCGTAACTCGTATCCCCGATAATGTAAAGCCCGTTGGATATAAATGGATATTTTTTCTGAAAACGAAATGAAAAAAAATGAGATTGTCAGGTATAAAGCCCGACTTGTTATCCAAGGATTCTCCCAGAAACCTAGGATTAATTATAATGAGACATATTCACCTATGATGGATATGATTACATTTCATTTTCTCATTAGCCTAGTAATCTCTGAAAGATTGAAAATGCGTCTTATGGACGTTGTAATGGCATATCTATATGGCTCATTAGACTCTAATCTTTATATGAAAATTCCTAAGAGATTCAAAATGCCTAAAGCATGCACTCCCCGCAATTTATTCTTAATAAAATTGCAAAGATCTTTGTATAGGTTAAAGCAATCCGATCGCATGGGGTATCAATGCCTAAGTGAGTACCTAATTAAGGAAAGGTACACGAATGACCATATCTGCCCATGCGTGTTTATTAAGAAATCAGAAACCAAATTTGCTATTGTAGCAGTTTATGTCGACGATATAAATTTAATTAGAATTCCAGAAGAGTTAGCTAAAACTGATGAGTATTTGAAAATTGAGTTTGAAGTTAAAGATTTGGATAAAACCAAACTTTGTCTTGGTCTAGAACTTGAACATAAAACAAATGGAATAATTGTCCATCAATCAAGATATGTTGAAAGATTGCTTAAACGCTTCAACATGGATAAAGCTCACCCATTGAGCACCCCTATGGTTGTAAGGTCTCTAAATCCTAAAAAAGACCTATTTCCTTCTAGAGAATCTGATAAAGAGATACTTAGTCCTAAAGTATCATATCTCAATGCAATTGGGGCTTTGATATACTTGGCACAATGTACGAGACCAAATATCGCTTTTGCGGTAATATTATTAGCACGTTTTAGTTCTGAGCTAACTCGAAGACACTAGAATAGAGTTAAACATATTTTCCGTTATCTTCGAGGAATCATAGATTTGTGATTATATTATTCTAAGGATTCCACTAACTCTAGTTTAGTTAGATATATTGATGTTGGATATAGATCTGATTCACATAAGGCTCGCTCTCAAACCGGTTATTTATTTTGTTATAACGGTACCGCTATTTCTTGACGTTCTACAAAGCAATCACTAGTAGCTACATGCTCTAACCACTCTGAGATTATTGTTTTATATGAAGCTGGAAGAGAGTGTGTTTGGTTAAGATCCATTATAACACATATTCATAATTCTTGTTTTTAATACCGGTTACAAATTCTCCCATTATGAGTTATGAAGATAATGCTGCTTGTGTTACACAAGTTATGGGAGGATATATCAAAGGTGATAAAACATGCATATCTCACCGAAATTTTTCTATACTCATGAACTCTGAGAAAGTTGACAAATTGATGTTAAATAGATTCGATCCATAAATAATCTGGCAGATTTTTTTTACCAAATCATTGCCAACATCAACTTTTGAGAAATTAGTATATGACATTGGTATGCAGCTAGTTCACAAGATGCAAGATTGACTAGTCCCAACAATGGCTATATGGCTCAATTGAGGGGGAGAGATTATGAACTATACATTGCACTCTTTTTTCTTTCTGTTTGGTTTTTTCCCACAGGATTTTTCCAGCTTAAAGTGAGGCAATTAATACATCCATAAAATGGAGATATCATAAAATTTGTGCTATATACTATTTTTCCCTTTTGTCTGGTTTTTGTTCCACTGGGTTTTTCCGGCTTAAGATTTTTAATGAGGCAGTATTATTCAATGCACATTTGTAATATAATGAATACAATGAATATTCAAGGTGAAGTGTTATGAAATACATGAATGAATTAAATACATGAATACATATCCATTATATTCATATTATCTAATGTACTTATTATGGTACATTTGTATTTTATATTCTAAGTACATCTCCCTATACAATGAATGTTCATCTCCCTATCCAATGCATGTATTATTCAATATATTGATTCTAATGATAAGTACATAATTGTTTTCTTATAAATATAAGCTTAGTTGTTGTCATAGATATAACGTGATATACTGAAAATAAATTTGTATCCTCTGACTTTCTCTACAATCTATAATGTCTAGATTTCTCTACTATCTTTGGTATTTACCAGCTTCTACTCAATCTCTCTATTATCTCTATTATATATTTGCAACGCAATATTTTACAACAAAATTAACCGCCCTCATTTCTTATTAAGAAAGTGCACTTCGTAAAATTAATTAATTGTCTTTATAGTGCAATAATCAATGGAAAACGAGAAGCAAATGGTACCGTCACTCTTCTAAGAGTGAAGGTGCAGTCTACCTCTCATTTCCCTAGGGAACGGGACAACTTGCTTGTCCAGTTTCCTAAGGTTGGTTGGTTTCTTCTTCTTCTTCTTCTTCTTTGGGTTAATACCCTGAAAAATCCCAAACTGGTACACTTGTGACAAATTTACCCCAAACTATTTTTTTGACCACCAAAAACCCTAAACTGGTATACCTTTGACAAATTTACCCCAAACTGATACACTTGTGACAAATTTACCCTATGATAATTTTTGTTAAATTTTATTCTCAAATTATTAAGTTAAATAACACGTGACAGTTAATCGGTATACCAATTTAGGATTTTATACTTTGTTTGTCACAGTTTACAATTTTCAAGATTTTTTTGTGGTATTAATCCAATTTAGCATATGGTATATTTGTTACAAATTTACTAGTTTAGGGTTTTTATAGTCGAATAAATTAGTTTGGGGTAAATTTGTCATAAATGTACCAATTTAGGGTTTTTTTATAGTCAGTCGGGGTAAATTTCTCACAAGTTTACCAGTTTGGGATTTTTCATGGTCAAAAAAATAGTTTGGGGGTAAATTTGTCACAAGTGTACCAGTTTGGAGTTTTTCAAGGTATTAATCCTTCTTTTTTTTTTTTTTATGGCTTTTCATTCCTTCTTTTCTTTTCATTTTTGCTCGGTATTCTTGATAGTTATCTAGTCACATTTGAGCTTTCTCTTCTCTCTGACCCCTTAAATGTTGTCTCTGCAACTGCAACTTCTAGACTTCATTTATTTGTTTCCCAATTTCCCCATCTACGACTACGAGTGAGTGAGGGCAAGAGAGCACAAGCAAAGCAAGCATTGCTGCAAAGAGAAGAAGATGATTTTTCATCCTTTTATGAATTGACAATTTTTCAAAAACTAGTTTCCTTTTAAAAATTTATGACAGATGAAAACACACAAAAATTATTCAATATGCATCTAATGTAGGTATGTCTTTTTTTACCCATTGACGCAACTTTATGAAATTTTATATAATATTCTGATAAATCATTTGAATTTTGTGCTTAGAGACATTTTTAAATAGAATATCATTTTAAACATATCATGAATGGTGGATGTGTATTATTTAATAAGTTATGACATTCAGATTGGAACGCATTATTTGCTAGATAATCATTGTGTTATGCTCTAATTGATCATTCTAATATTATTGATTATGGTAGGCATGCTAAGCGGTTTATTTTATTGTGAAAATTTCATTCTTTGATTGGGGGTGTACATATATAAAAGCAATATTTCTATGACTGTTGTAAAATTATTTACACATAACCTAAACTAAAACTTTAAGTGAAAAAAAGGCTAGAATAAGACAAAGAGGACAAAACTAGACCATTCGGTAGCCCGTCTCTCTCAAATAGAAATATGTGGCTGGGGGTTCACCGTTATTCTTGAGAATAACGGTGATTGTCAGCCTAGCGGGACCCATATGCACTATGTGTGAGAAATTTAGAATGATTCTCTCATTTGGTTTTAAATTTTGAATTTTACGTAAATGTTTGTTTACATTATTGGACAATAGAAAAATGTCCATTCAATGATTTATTTCTAGATTAGGATTACAAAATAAAATTAATGACAAGTTTTTTATTTCTCCTTTAAATGAAATTTATAATATTTTTCGATTCGGACTAGAGTTGGGGAGGTTTCGGGTTTTAGTTTAATGCCTGAGAGAAAGAATCTCGCAAGAATATGGAATCTCTTCTTGATCCTCCAAGCGCAAATCGTAACCCTAAATCCGGGAGACCATCCTGTGGGGTCTAATTTTTTTAAAACTAAGGATCCACCCCCAAAGAGAAAGGTCTCCTGATTCTTTCCATATATATATAAGGAAGTCAAGGAATATGTTCAGTTCGGTCCACCAAGTTTGACCAGCATCCTATTCTGGCTAACCAGCAGAGCACTTTGTGAACCTCCAAACACCCCCTGAATTCGTGCGTCAGTGGCTTACTTAGGCTATACTAGGGGTGAGTGGTTCCAGGTTCCGATTCGGTTTTGTTTGGAACCTAGAACCTACCCTCGGGTATAGGTTCCTCAATTTTTGGAACCCGGAACCTACCTGTCAGAATTTGGAACCTGGAACCTACCCCATCACAGTTCCGTGGTTGGTTCCCGGTTCCTATAGGTTTTTTTTTTTTTTTTTTCATTTTCAGATTTGAACTATAACGTACGCACATACTCTACGGTAACTTCTCACGTCTTAGCAAACATAGTGCATACCAATGCCAACTGCTAAGAATTTGGATATACATAATCAAAACCAATAAGAAGTTTTCAAAGAGGAAAGGAGATGCTTGATTAACTATAATTATTGTGCCCACATATCTCAATATATGTGCACTAAAGCTTAAATCGTCACATTTGCCATATGTCATATGCCTTATCAGCTGAGTCAAATGAAAATGATTAAACAAAATATACTAAGGAGATGAAAAACCAGAAGTGCCGACAAGATCTCAAATTTTCATTGAGTCAAATGAAAATGATGAAGCAAAATATACTAAGGATATGAAAAACCAGAAGTGCTAACAAGATATCAAATTTTCATCTACTTTATAGTGTGAACTCTACAACCTTTCCCTATGATTCATTTGACACAACAAAACCCTGCAAAGACATGAATGAATATTAGTCAAAATCCTAAGTAAAGACATCCAAAAATCAATATCGATAATACTCCATGAAGCATGCCATTTTGCCCATCTAAAGTCTCATAAATTCTTTGACAACATAGTTAAAAAATTCAATGTACATAAGAGGAGCCTGCATTAAGATTACGATAAACAAAATTGCTCATCAATCAACTTTTGCACAGTCAAAGCAACACAAACCCAAAAAAAAATAAAAAAATGTGATATCCTGAAATTCGACCCCGTTTCGATAAAGTGAAATGGGCATGTTGTCAACGTGCCTATGGTCCTTTTTCTCTGAGCTGATCACTCACGATTTAACTAACATATTGGGTGAAGCCGTTAAGGGATGTATCTGCAATAAAATCCCTAAAAGCTACTCAAATAATTGGATTGGCCTAAAATCGCGTCTGATCGATTCTAACCATGAAATTTAAATTGGTTTCGGGAATCGAATATTCGAGCATGTCACAATTCATTTTTAGGACCGTCTCATCGTCTGTCAATTTATTGATGAGTACGAAATTTCAAGAAAGAAATTATCGGAGGAAATGAAGACCAGAAGAAAATAGAAAGGGAAAGAAAAAAAAAAAAAATAAGAAAAGTATTATTATTTATTTTTCTTTTTCTCTCGCTTCTCTCTCCTCTCCCCTCCCCCTTCGTGTGAACGCCCCCACCTACTGCCTACCCCCTTGCCAATTTCAAATTGGCCTCTCTTTCTTCTTCTTTTCCTTTTTGACTAGTCCAACCCCCTTATTCTTCTCTCTCCTTTCTCTTTCTCTCTCGACTCTCTCTCTCTCTCTCTCTCTCTCTCTCTCTCTCTCTCTCTCTCTCTCTCTCTCTCTCTCTCTCTCTCTCTCTCTCGACTCTCTCTCTGCTCGTGCGAACGGAACCAGAAGCGGAAGAAGTCGAGCAGCAGCAGCTCGCCGAAGCAATCGCCGCCTGTCTCGCCACCTGCACCGCACGCCCGCACGTCCACCGCTCACCGCCGTGTGCTGCCTACCCTCTCCACCGCCCAGGCGTCCTCCTCCGTGCGTCTCCAGCCCCCTCTGCTCCGCCTCTGCCCAGCTCGTCCAACCACCTCCGCCCGCCCAGCTTCGTTCGGCCACCATTTGGACCCGCCGGAGCTCCCCTCACCCTCCGCCGGCCTCCCCTCGCCACCCTAGCTACCAGACCAGCCTCAGCCAGCCCAGACTAGCAAACCCATGAGTGGGTTGCTAGCCCATTCGTGGGCCGTTTTGGGCAGTTTTCAGGCCCCAAACCCGAGCCGTGCTTTGGGAAGTATCGTTCCTCGCGTCGTCCCCGTCGGACTGATTTGATTTGCACGCGATTCCGGTAAGTAATCTCACTAATCCCTGCTTAGTTAGCTAATTATGCTTAGGGGTTGATTAGGTTTAATTAAATGCAATTAGGTGGTTATATTAGAATTGATTAGTGTTTATTAGTCAATTGTAATGTGAATTAGACTAATTGAGTGTGCATTTAGCAAGTAGACGTGGTCTACTATTTATTGAAAGTATCTCGGGATTTTTCCCGACCCTTAGTGGGCTTCAATTAGGCAATTCGGGCCTAAATTGGATTTTTAGTAATTAATTATTAATTTTCGAAATTAATTATTTATTTATTTATTTCCGGAAATTTAACTAGGATGGCCCGTGACCGGAATTTTATGCTGGTAATCGTGGTGAAGTCCGTTTATTTAATTGGGCTTTATTTTGAGCTAAATTGAATTTTTAATATTTATTTATTAATTTTCGAAATTATTTATTTATTTATTTATTTATTGAAAATTAAGATTGAGATGGCCGATGACCGAAATCTCATGTTGATCATTATGGCGCAGTCCGTTTATTTAATCTGAGCTGCAATTTGTATGGAATTGATTTAATTATGAATTTTTAGGAGTTATTCATATTGAGTTGATTGTTAATTATTTGATTGAGAAATCGTTGGGTATTGGTTATCACTTGAAAATATATATATATATATATATATATATATATATATGTGGGGTCGGTGAATTGGAATATCCTGGAGAATGCACGTGAATTCAGTGGTTAAATATGTTATCTTGGTGAAGAGGTCGCCTAAGAGAAGACACGTGGCTCGGAGACTTAGTATGTCCTCCTAGAGAATGCACGTGGCTCGGTGATAGAGTTTGGCATCTAAAAGGGCACGTGGCTCTGTGAATTGATGCATCACTTTGGTGAGATAGCACCTAAGAGAAGGCATATGGGCCTGGGCATCGTAAAAAGGACACGTGGCTCGATGATCTAATGCGTCACCTTGGTGAACTAGTGCCTTAGAGAATGCACGTGGGTCTAGTTTTCGAGAATGACATCTAAAAGGGCACGTGGCTCGATGACTTGATGTACCACCTTGGCGAAAATGTCGCCCAAGATTCAAGGCACGTGGCTTGGAGAGTTGGGATGTCGTCCTGGAGAATGCACGTGGCCTGACTTCTAGATATTCCACAGTGGGGAATGATTTCTGACATGTAATCGACTGGTTCGATTTGTTTGGAGTAAATGGGTGCCTATTGTGAATTGTACTGACTTGCAAGTGGGATTTGAGGCCAAGGTAAGTCCTCTGACCTGTGCGTGTTTAGGCAGCCTATAGTATAATAGTTTACTAATCGGGTCTTAGTGAGGTAGAACTCGCTGAGACGTAGTCTCATCCCGGTTTGGGGAAAACATTTCAGGACCCCGCTGAGGAGCTGAGGAGAAGGAATCTGAGAAGGAGAACTCTGAGGTGAAACCTAAGGAGAAGGATTTTTGGAAGAAGAAGATAATACCGAGAGGGATCTTAAGTACGACTTGGATGTACTGAGATTCCATCTTCTTTTGAGACCATTTTGATGTGAATAGTTATGAAGTACTTTGGTTTGCGTTTTGTATAAAGTTTGGTTATAAGTTTTAATAAGAAAAATATGGCCCTACTTTTCTATCCCATCGATTTACTGTCTGGAGATTTATAACTGCTTCTGCATGTGCTTATAAAATGAAAGGGTTGGCGATACATAGTCCTGGGATATCGCATTATAAAATTGACCAATTGAGAAGGATGTGCGCGTGCCCGATTGGGACGTGATAAAAAACATTGCTTGACTTCTCAACCACTAGACCTATTATAGATGCGACACCACCAACTCTATTTTCGAAGATAATCTCCGCATTAAGACCAACCATATCTGAAAAAAGAAGAAAAAGAAAAAGTTAAATAAAATATTCACTTATCAGATATACAAAAATAATTACAATATATAAAGATATAAACATTACTTACCAAACTCAAATTGTTCAGCGTTCTCAATACACTATTCAACATCAAGCGGTACACGAACGGCTCTCAACCAATCTTGAGTGCAAATTAAAGCTTCCACTACTTTGGGAGTTAAAGAACTTCGAAAGCCATAAAGTACACGACCCGATGTACTAAAAGTTGACTCTGAAGCAATGGTAGTTACAGGAATAGACAAAATATCTCGAGCCATCAAAAAAGGATCTTATATTTTGAGCCATTACTCTTTCACCAAATCAAGATGTCAAGACCAAGATCCTTTTCATTTTTTTCTTGAAGATACTCATCAAGCTAAGACTTGTTGTTATCGCACCATTGTTCATTTGAGTATAAAAACATTTTTTTCTAAGCTTGGCCGTTATACTTCTTTATTCCTTCACTACCACTCGTATCGGTATTGGAATTGGAACTACTACTACTTGCACCCAAATTATGGCCACTAAAATCTTCATCACTTGAAATAAGAGAATATTGCTCATAAAATTTATACAAACGCTCCAATGCATCATTCACCTTGTAATGCATATCTTTAATTTTTTATTCATCATCATAAACTTATCCATACAAGAAACTCACATAATTTAGCTTGGCTCTACGATCTAACACAACCGCAATCAACACCATTATATTCACTTTATCCAAGCTTCCATAATATTTGTCAATTTTTTCTTTCATTTTCATATCCATAGCTTGAAACTTAGGATTCGAAGCATTGACCGCATCTTTCAAATATCTATACAAAAGAGTCATCCCTTCAAAATAATCATTTGAAGTAACATATGAAGTCCTAGACATTTGATTGATGGCATCATAGAATACTTTTAGAAAATCTGAAAGAATAATAGCATTTTCTCAATCATCATCACTGGGAGTTTCATGATTAAGCTTACTTACAAAAGATAGATCATGATCTTCCCTCCTTTCGAAAGTTTTTTTGAACTTTATGGTGGTGTCTAACATGAAGTAAGTAGAGTTCCATCTAGTGGCGACATCAAGAACTACCAAACTCTTATGAGTGATCTTTTCTCTCTCAATGCAAAATTGAAATCCTTGGGCTATCGTGGGAAAACTCCTTACATATTTAACCACATTTTGGATATGTGTAATGGAGTCACGTACCGTAGTCAAGCCACTTCTCACAATCGAATTTAATATATGAGCTGTACACCTCAAGTGCAAAACACTACCATCTAATATCAACGACATTTGTTTCAAAAGTTTTTCCCTCAAATAGGTAATTGTAACATCATTCGAGCTAACATTATCCATAGTAATTGTGGACATATTTTTTTCTATTCCCCACTCCTCAATGCATTTCTCCACCATTTTCTCAATCTCACTAGCCTTGTGACTATGCATCACCACAAAGTTAATGATTATTTTATGCAACTTCCAATTTTCATCAATAAAATGTGCAGTGAAACACAAATAATTCATATTTTGATTGGAACTTAATGTATCAGTCGTGAGTACGATCATAGAATTAATTTTTCCAAAATAATTCTTCAAAAAATTTTCTTTTAAATAAAAGCAACTTCATGCAATCTTTTGCCACTATGAAATGTGATATATGTTTGAAGAGAGGTTGTAACTCAGTAACATATTCACGAAATCCAACACGTTCAACCAAGGAAAAAGGTTGCTCATCAAGGATGATGAACCGAGTAAGTATGTGCCTATAACATTCTTGATTAAATGACTATGTCGATAAGACGCTACCAGTACTAGAATCTCCTCTTGCCTTGTCAGCCATGTTGACATTACGTGGTGCAAAAAATTTATGCCTCTTATCTACATTACGAGGAAACCTCTTGCATGTGATCAAATGCTTCCTCATTGCAAAAGTACCGTTAGCAACACGATACTTAAGCATTGACCCACAATGAATGCACTTCACTTGATATATTTTTCCATCCTTATCACTGATTCTCGAATAATGATTCCAACATTCGGATGTATATTTCTTATCATGAGGAAGATGAGAACCGGATACCTTATTTGTGGCACTCGAGGTAAGGGGTGCCTCTTCTTCAATTTCATCGCCAGAAGACTTCAATTCCGTAATCGGAGTCATCTCCTCACGTCCCTCCACCTCCATTGACGTGTTATCTTGATACATTAACTCCGCACTATACAACAATAATATAATATAATTAGAAATTTCAAAACAAATAGTAAACTAGAAAGTAGAAATAAAATACCACTAGAACAAGAATGTATAGCATAGAAATGGGACTCCCTTCATACTAGCAGATCAAGGAAATGTCAAAAATGAATGATCGTCTAGAACAAGACATATAAGTTCTTCATGGGCTATCTAGACCTAATTATACTATGCAGGAGAACCAATTTGGTTTAACCAAATTCTCCTCCTCAAGAAAGAGGAGAAAAACTCAACTGAAAAAGAAACAAGACATAGAAGTTCCTCTCTTTTATTTTTTTCATTTTTCCACTATTCATTACAAAAGTATTGGACAACTTCTCTACATATATAACACAATAGGGTTATGGTGCACAAAATTAGCTCATATACGCTCCAAAACAAGATGATGGGTGGCAGCAAACAACCCAAAATTCCAGATAAACAGGTCTGGTCATGCAAGTAAAATGGGGAGAAAAAAGGCAATAAAATGCAGTATTCCAAATAAACATGTGCTTCTTGGTGGGTGGCAGCAAACAACCCAATATTCATCAAAAGAAAATTCATTTCCAGTCACTAGAGTTGTAGCAATAAGAGCTAAACAACATTGTCTGTTGCAAGTTGCAACAGCCTCCCAACTATCACTTTACACCCCAAGTTCGTGCAGCATGACAATCGGAGGACAGGAAAACAAAAGGATTTATTGAACACACAAGGATTTAACTAGCCTTTTGCAGAGGCGACGAAACATAATCAAACAATCAAAGAGAACTAGCCTTCCCTTCGGTGAGTTTAACTAGCAATTAGTTCGTCGTCCCTAAAAGGAATTGAGTGAAAGCTTTACTAGCAAAGCATACAAGATTAGGCGTTGGGGCTTACCGATGGGGTTTCGCAGCAGCAACGCTCTTGTCAGCGCGGCAAGTCGTCGGGAGGGAGTAGTGGTAGTGGGCGTCGGGCGACGAGTGCAGTGACTGGCAAAGTAGGGACGGCCTACGGCTCGGCGATACTCGCGGGTGAGCGGGGCGTGGAGGCATTCTACTGCGTGGCGGAACTCATGGGTGAGAGGGATAACTGGTGAAGCTGGGGGCTGCAGTGGGCAGAGCAAGAGCAGGGTTCTACTGCATGGCGGAGCTCGTGGGTGAGAGGGAATCGAATAGCCGGCAGAGCTGGGGGCTGCAGCAGGCAGAGCAAGAGCAGGGTTCTACTGCATGGCGGAGCTCGTGGGTGAGAGGGAATCGAATAGCCGGCAGAGCTGAGGGCTGCAGCGTGCAGAGCAAGAGCAACGACGCTGGGTCGTGGCTACAACAGGCATCGGTGTTGTGCTGGCGGAGCGACGGTGAGGGTGACCAGCAAGGTAGGGCTTGGGAACAGAAGGAGGGGTGGCATTTCGGGAGTTCGGATGGCTGCAAGGCAGCGAAGATCAAACCGCTAGCAGCACTTGCGGGTTCCGCAGGTGGAGACTCGACGGTGCAGTGCGAAGATAGCTGATGGCTCAGGGGATGCCGGTGAAGGGGGCTACGCCGATAAAGACCAGGTGTTCATGAACAGCGAGGGAATGTGCGGCCGAGAGTCCGAGGCGAGAGGTTTATGTTCTGATTTGGGGCTTCCGGTTCTTTTCTTTCTTTGGAGCCCTAAGGGGGTGCATGATAACCAAAATTTCTATTCCAAAAATAATTTTTCTATTCTAGACTTGTTTCTAGAATAGAAACATGTTTGATAAATCTATTCAGTTTTTCTATTTTTGTAATAGATTTCTATTCCATAAATTGATTTAGAAGAGAAATCGAAATGTAAATTTTCTACTTCGATTTTTGGAAGAGAAATCATAAATAATTTCTCCCACTAAACCCTAATTTCGGTGAGTCCTCCCTCATCTCCCCTATGTCTCTACCTCCTCCTCATCCGCCTCTCCTCATTTTATTAAAAATAAATATATTCATTTTATTTTATTAAAAATTAAATTAAATTTATTAAAAATAAATAAATTATTTTTATTTATCATTTTATTTTATTTTTATTAAAAATAAATTTATTAAAAATAATTTATTTTTATTTGCCTTGAGTGTTTTGCCAAATAATTTTTTTTATTCATTTTAAAATAAATTTATTCATAAAATAAAATAAAATAGAATAAATAAAATGAATTTATTTTTAGGGATATTTTTATTTTAAAATAAAATGATATTTTTATTTATTTTATTTTATTTTATTCTTTATTTTTTTGTTACTAAATCATTTTTATTTTTATTTTTTAAAGGTCGTCGTCACTTTGCCGCCATTCGAAAGAAATTTTTGTTTTGTTATCAAACGAATTTCTATTTTAAAGTAGAAATTTTGTGTCGTTATCAAACGATTATTTTTCTTAAAAACTCTTTTAGAAATAGAAATAAAAAAATCTATTTTGTTCCAGAAATTATTTCTGGATCGAATGATTGTCATGCACACCCTAAGTAATCGGTTCCGGTTCCAGTTCCTTAACCGGTTCCTAGAAAAAGGAACCGAGAACCGAACCGGACCCTGCAGTGCGGTTCCCGGTTCCCGGTTCTACCCGGGAACCGCACTCACCCCTAGGCTATACCCATCTCCATTTTGGAGCAATGCGACTACCCTTGACTTTTCATTGCCAAAAGGGTATTTCGGTTGTTCCTCGGATGGCCCTCCTTAATAGCAGGTTCCTTGACTACTAACATGCCTATATCGAAGGGATAGTGGAAACCACTCTGAATAGAGGAGCCGTGTTTGTTACCCCATTCCCAAATCTCAATATGGCCCTCTCGAGTCCTTGTCTACTTGTGAACAATCCAACACTTGGTGGATTCCGCTTCACAATGATAGGAAGAGCTAACATCGAAGGATCAAAATGTAACGTCACTATGAATGCTTGGCTGCCACAAGCTAGTTATCCCTATAGTAACTTTTTTGACACCTCTAACTTCAAATTCCAAATATTCAAAGGATCAATAGGCCACGCTTTCACTGTTTGTATTCATACTGGAAATCATAATCACACGAGATTTTATCCTTTTGTTCTACATGAGACTTCTGTTCTTATTGAGCTCATTTTAGGAAACTTGCATTATCTTTTAACAGATGTGCCGCCCCAGCCAAACCCCTCACCTGACAATGTCTTCCGCCCGAATCGGCTCGCCCATTTGATAACCATCTTGATGGGAGACAGTATATAAAATGGAACGATGGTTCATTTCATAGGTAATCACAATGTCTAATACAAACCCTCTCAATTTTGGAATACACCATTAGTACGTGAGGGAATTGGGTTATTAGCATGTTCCTGATATTTCGTCGAATCTTCGGGATTTTTCCAATGAACGTGAATATGAACAATGGCTGGAGGTCTGTTTATAATCGATCATGTATTCCACATTTGATTTTATATCTTACATTTGGTATCAAAATGTATTTAGTGTTTTTGCCTTGTTTTTGTTGAATTTTTGGTGTATTTTTAAGGCTTTTAGAAAGAACAATAATTTAGAATTTTGAAGCCAAGAGAGAAACTCACTGATTCTAGGCAAATTTCGGTGACCCATCGCTCAACTTCGAACCGGTACGATCACATCGCCATGAGGAAGAATAGCCATGAGTTATTTCAGCATATTGGTGTTTGCCGGGGGCTAATCGAGCGGCGGAAGTCGCGGTAGTTGAGGGTTTGCGTTTTGGAAAATTTTTGTTTGATTTTGGGCCAATTTCTATATCATTTTCGTCGAAACTTGGACATATGTGGTCGCGCCAACATGGTATTCAAAACCCATTATTTATTTCAGTCTTAGATGGACTACCGGAGAAGAAACATGTGGCGGAATTGCAGTAGAAAAAGGCGAAGGTGAAAATCGTCTCTATCACGCGAGGGAGAGGGCACGTGGGCTCCATGTTAGAGAAATCCCTTATGATGTTTTGAAGATGACAAAATAAATCAAATGCTACTAATGTGTTTAATTGTTGAGTAACAAACTATGCAGATGATATAACATGTCAAAGTCTGAAGACCGCTAGAAGACTGAACGTAACATGTCCAAAGTTTATTCTAAAGATTTCCAGACTTCTGTGTCAAAGTTTAAAAACTGTTAGACTTTAGTATCAAAGTTTGTTCTACATCGAAGTCTAACCACTTTGACAAATTCCAAATTGAACGTGAATGAAGAACCAGAAGTTAGATTTTATATTGAAGCTAAACTTATTCAAACTATATACAGACCTTAAAGCTAAATCTGTTCAAAAGCATAATATGTTCAGACTCAGATTGTAAAGTCTATTACTCTTAGATTTTACATCCCGATTTGACAAAACGTAAGACAAGCTCCAAACATATAACAGCTAGTGATCTAGTTTGGATTCTACATCAAGATTGATTTGATTGACTCAATCTAATTGATTAACAATTAAATCTTGAAGACAATAACTTTCTATACGAAGAAGCTCTACTTATGGAAACCTTGTATAGGCAATTAGAATCAATTTGGGATTCTACTTCTATCACTCAACAGCTACCAAATCTTCTATATACAAATCTGTCCAATGGGTAGATTGGAAGACCCTCGAGATATTGTCCAACGGCTAGTTTGGAAGTGGAGGAGTATTTAAGGAGATCAATGACCAATGAGCAAGTAAGAGACGGAGGGTAGAATTTATAATTCCAAAGTCTAAGCCAACTTCTATCATACATTTGTCTTTAGTGAGCTTAAATGTTTGTGATCATGAGAAAAATACCAAAAGAGTGACTTAGTGAGATAGTGTAATCTACAACTAAGTGTTTGTACTCAAAGTTGTAATCTCTTGTTGATTGCATAGTGGAATACAGCTAGAAAGCTGTTAGCAAGGGAGAGTGAACGTAGGCTTGATCTAAGCTGAACCATTATAAAATTTGTGTTCTTATTTTCTTCCATGAACTCATTTATTTTGTTTGTAGTTCTATTTAACTGCTAAAGTTTGAATTCGCTCAAAGTCTGTTGTTCTTTAGACTCAGTTTCAAAAGTTTGTTGTTATTCAAACTTAGGTTAAAAGTAAAGGGTTTCACTGCATTTTGCATAATCTGTTTTCACACATATTCACTCCCTTCTAGGTGTTCATACTATCGTTTTCACTCCACGCGCGTGTTGCGGTTGCATGTGTGTGGAACCCACGTTCCACACACGGTCACACTCGTGTAACCGTAGGTGCGTGGGATCTGCTCGCACGCAACTGCTGGTGCATGGGCCCACGTGCATGGAACTGCACACAGCAGTTGCCAAGCGGGTGCACTTGTGTGGTGGACAACGCGCGTGCACGCCACGTGCCCATGGATCCACAGACCTTTTTCATTTATGGTTTTGCCCTTCCTTTTCTGGCAATTTTATGGTTCTGCCCTTGATGGCTAAAATTACTCTTTTGCCCCTATGCCATTTCAAAATTCTCATTTTGCCCTTCCTACAATTTTACAATCATGCCCTTGGTCAATCTATTTACTATTTTGCCCCTTGGTGTATTTATTTACTATTTTGCCCTTCCATGGATTTATATGAATTTTTTATGCATGAAATTAAATGTCCAATGATCCATGTATTTAATTAATTAAAGAGTAGCCACAACATCTTTAATTAATTAAATTATATATTAAGAGCCTCCGGATTATATTTAGAAATGGACATTGATTAATTAATTATGTTAATATGATGAATTTTATCCCACGTGAATTTTCATTATATTAATATGATTAATTAGGATGAAATATCATATTATTTTTCTTAGTTTACCCATAGGGATTAAGAAAATGTATAGAATATGGTAGTTTCTTCATGATGTAATTATGAATCTATTTAAATTAAAAACTTAGCCCACATGCAGTTTTTATGTTATGTGATTCATATTTCTAACATGTTTACATTGGTAAATATGATTTATGTATATTTTTACCTCAAATTTGTGACATAAGCATGATTATTTGATATGTAGTCTTGCAACCTGTGAATTTCTCTTAATTTAAGTGTCATGTTCCCATACTAAATGGTGAAAATTATAAAGTTTGGAAGGAGTTAGTTCTTCAATTAGGGTGGATGGATATTGACTATGCTATAAGGAAAGACGAACCACCTACTCCTACTAATCTGAGCACTGCAGTTGAGATAACCCTTTATAATTAATGGGAGTGATCCAACTACCTTAGTGAGATAACCCTTTAACCCTTTATAAGGGTTAAAATATTTCCTAGTATCCATGGTTTGGTTGCTTAGCATAGCAATGCTAAGGGTTTATTGGAGGCTATTGATGCGCAGTTTGAGACTTTAGAAAAGGCGCATGCCATGACCCTAATTATGAAATCTTCATCATTGAAGCTCACTAGTATTAGAGGTGTGCGTGAGCATATCATGCAAATGAGGGACATTGTGGCTCAATTTAAGAACCTTGAGATTGAGATATCTGAATTCTTTTTTGTGTATCATATTCTAAACACTCTCCCGCAACAATATGCACCTTTCAAGATCTCTTACAACACATGTAAAAATAAATTGTCAATTAATGAACTCATGACCATGTGTGTTCGAGAGGAAGAAAGACCGGTTATGAAATTGGGAGAAAATATTCATTTCGCAACACAGGGAAAGAATAAGGGCCACGGCAAGCATAAAGGAAAATGTAAGATTTGGTAACGCAAGGAAAGAATAAAGGCCATGGCAAGCATAAGGAAAAAAGTAAGATACCTCCACAAGCTGACATTAAGAAAGAATCCAAATGTTTCTTCTGTAAAAATAATGGGCATGTAAAGAAGGATTGTGTCAGATTTAAGGCTTGACTCGAAAAGAAAGGGAATCCAATCTCTTATGTTTGTTATGAATCTAATATGGCTGATGTGAGTCACAATACTTGATGAATTGATTCTGAATCTACAATCCACGTTTCGAATTCCTTGCAGAGTTTTCAAAACCACAGAAAGCCAATGAGAAGTGAACAAAGCATCTATTCAGGAAACAAGATGCTTCGCATGTATAAATTATGTTCCTAATTTCTCTATAAACTTAATTTTAGTTTCAAGACTTCTACCTTTAGGTTACTTTTTTTAACTTTTCAGATTCAAACTTATGTTTATCGTTTAAATATGAAATTGTTAGAAGTGGTATTTTGTCTGATGGTCTTTTTCGAATTAATTTACAAGACAATACCTATTATAATGTTATGCATGTTCATGAAAACGCCGGTATAAAATGATATATTGTGAAAGAAAATTCCTCTTTGTTGTGGCACCGGAGACGATGACATATCTCCATAGAAAGAATTAAGCGATTAATGGAGTACTCAGTACTTTAGATTTTACTAATTGTGATACTTGTGTGAACTGCATAAATGGTAAACAGACTAATAAGATGAAGAAATGTGCCAAAAGAAGTACAAAAATATTAGAAATCATACATACGAATATTTGTAGTCCTGATAATGACTCATGTGATCATAAATACTTCATCTCTTTCATAGATGATTACTTACGTTACATGTATCTCTACTTGCTTCATAATAAGCATGAAGCGTTAGATGCATTTAAGGTACTTAGCAGAAGTAGAGAAATAATGCGATAAGTAGATTAAAATCGTGAGAAGATCGTGAGATCATATAGAGGTAGACAATTCTATGGTAGATATACTAAAGATGGACAAGCACCTAGTTCATTTGCAAATTTTCTTCAAGAGTGTGGGATAGTTGCTCAATATACTATGCCTGGTTCTTCAAACTAAAACGGTGTAGCGGAAAGAAGAAACCGAACTTTATTAGACATGATGCGGAGTATGCTTAACAGCTCCAAACTTCCTAAGTCTTTGTGGACTGAAGCACTTAAGATTGCAGTATACATATTAAACCGAGTTCCGACCAAGGCTATCCCAAAAACACCTTTTGAAATATTTAAATGTTGGAAACCAAAATTTCTATTCCATAAATGATTTTTCTATTCCATACTTGTTTTTGGAATAGAAACCTATTTGATAAACCTACTCAGTTTTTCAATTTCTGGAATAGATTTATATTCCAGAAATTGATTTGGAAGAGAAATTAGAAATAAATTCTCCCACTAAACTCTAATTTCGGTAAGTCCTCCCTCATCTCCTCTACGTCTGCCTCCTCCTCCTCCTCCTCCTCCTCCTCCTCCTCCTCCGCCTCTCCTCATTTTAATAAAAATAAAAATAAATATATTCATTTTATTCATTTAAAAATAAAAATAAATTTACTAAATAAATAAATTATTTTTATTTATCATTTTATTTTTAGTTTATTAAAAATAAATTTATTTAATTTATTTAAAATAATTTATTTATGATAAATACAAATAATTTATTTTTATTTGCCTTGAGTGTTTTGCCAAATAAATTTATTTTTATTTTCAATTTTTATTCATTTTAAAATAAATTTATTCGTAAAATAAAATAAAATAGAATAAATAAATAAATTTATTTTTAAGGATATTTTTATTTTATTTTTTATGGTTTATTTCATTTCATTTTATTTAATTTTATTTTATTCTTTATTTTTTTGTTACTAAATCATTTTTATTTTTTTTATTTTTATATTAAAGGTCATCGGTCATCGCCGCCGCCGTCCAAGAAAGGAATAAATTTTGTGTCATTATCAAAAGAATTTCTATTTTTAGAGTAGAAATTTTGTGTCGTTATTAAACGGTTATTTTTGCTTAGAAACTCTTCTAAAAATAGAAATAGAAAAATGTATTTTGTTCTATAAACTATTTAAGACAGAATGGTTGTCATGCGCGCCCCAAGTTTGCAACATGTATGCATTTGGAGATGTTTGTCTAAAGTAAAAGTTTATAATCTACCAAAAAAAAAAGTTGGACCTCAAGACCATAAGTGGGTATTTTATTGGATATGCCAAAAGGTCCAAGGGATACATGTTTTGTTGTCCATTTCACATCACTAAGATTGTGGAGTCAAGAAAGGCTAAGTTCCTGGAAAATGACTTGATTAGTGGGGGTGATCAATCGAAGGACCTTGTTCCTGTTGAAGAAATCTTCCTGGAGTATTTTGAAGCTAACAAAACGTTTCCATCAGTCTAGTCTGAAGATTTGCAAACTCTACTATTCAAAGTCTGAAGACCTACGGACTGCCAAACTCAAGACTCAAAGTCTATTCTATTGACAGTTTCTAAACTGTCGAAAAAGGGTTATCCAGAACTTGGTGTTTCATTAAGGATTTGACCTTATCGACTGGAGAAAATCTCTTGGCTGGATATGACATAACGGAATCATTTAATTGATCATGATTAATTCAGAGATTAAGGATCGATGATTGGCGAAGTATACTTGGAAGGTTCTACTTATGGAAACCGAGATCCCGATTGTATGGGCGACAGGATTGATGGGCTATTGACATGTTCCTTTAATAGCCCGAATGATCTTCCTAATTGATTTCATCCAACGGGTAGATTGGAGGAATTCCTTTGGTAAGTGCCAACGGGTATGATGGTATAAAGGAGTATAAAAGGAAGATGTTCCAGTTGTTCGAGTGTGTGCGCGATAGAAGAATTCCAAAGTCTGTGGATAAAACAACAGCTAAGAGACTTTGGAATTGAAGATTCATGCACGGAGATTAACTGTGACAACACCAGTGCAATCAATCTCAAAGAATCCAATTCTTCACTCAAGAGCAAAGCATATAGAGATTCGACATCACTTCATTAGAGATCATGTTCAAAATAGAGAAGTTTCGATTCAGTTTGTTGACTCAAAGAACCAAGCGGCGAGATATATTTACAAAGCCTTTGGAGAAAAATCAATTTGAAATCATCCATTCAAGACTTAACATCTTGAAGTTTGAAGAAGTTAAAGTCTAGAGACTCCTAGACTCAGACGATCAAGGTTTTCTTTCGTAAGTTATTTTACTTTCTCGAATCTCATCTCGAAAAGGTACGATCATCAATTGTGTTTGATTATTGCTATCTTTAATTGACGTGATTATTGCAACGTTTCTTTTTCAAAAAAAGGAGTTATTTTTTGAATGACAATTATTTAGTTTTTCAAAAAAGGGCAGTTATTTTTTAAAAAGGCATCTTTTTACTTTCTTTTATGACGTTCCGTATGCCTCTCTTCGACTGTTTTATATACTGTCGATTTCTCTTCGTTTCACTCACAAAAACCCTAAGAGAGTACCGATCTTCCATTTCTATCTTCTTCTCTTGTTTAATCTTTGAAAAGTTGTCATCTTTCTTGGTAAAACAAGCTTGGAATCTCTCAAAGACTGTGAAAAATGTCTTCCCAAAGAAAGTCTTCGAGGATCGCGAACGGGGACCATAGCAAATGCGTGAGGGGCCTACACACTTCGATCTCACCGAGGAAGAAGAATTTCCTAGTCAGTAGCAGAGCCCACAACATTCTCAGCAGCGTCCATCTTCTCCATCTAGACAACAGGAGGTTGCTCGACAAGAAGAGGAATAAATAATTGAAGATGCAGAACCTGTAAGAGTCTATAAGCCTTCTTTTACCTACAAGCTTTATAGTGCTTTAAAAAGGGGTGGAACTCTTTTGAACTACATTGACGAATTTCTGAAAGACAAAGGGTACAAAAATGAAACCTTCTTTTTACGCACAATGGAATGGTTGGGAATTGCCCCTGCTGGATCGGCAGAAGAAGCAATGGCAAATATTCCAATCGATCCTCGTTTCGGAGGGCTAAATCAGATAGATAGGAATGATGATGACAAGTTGAATAGTCAGTTTCAACCGAGAATGGGTGTTGCGGCAAAAATTCAGGGAAAAAGGACATACTTGTTTCGATCGGAGGATCAAAAGCATCTATACTCTAAGTTGTTGAAGCATGGGGTGATAAACCCTAGAAGTGTGGACTTTGATTTCCTTGATGCTGTGAATGTTAAATTGAGGGAAAAATTCAGTCTTCTTCAACTTGAGTAGTTCTGTTCTGACTCTACAGAAGCCTATGCTAAACTCACTGCTTATTTCTATTCGAATCTTAGTTTCTTGGATGCGAATAGATTCTCTTTTAGTGTCCGAGATCAAGACTATGTGGTGGATGTACATATGTTGGCTGATGTGATTGGGGTTGAGAGAGGGAAATATCAACCTATCAATGTCTCTATTGCTCGTACTACGTTGGAACTTGTTAAGGATAGAAGGACAGAGGGAAAGGTTTCATACTCAAGGATGAGTGCATTCAACATTCTGCTTCACAAGATTGTGATTAATTGCCTTATACCAAAATCTACTTCAAAGACTGATGTTTCAAACTCAGAGGCAAAGCTGATGTATGCCATCAATGTAGGAAAAAAGTTCTCTCTTCCACATACTATTATGTTCCACATGTACAGGGCAGTGGTGAAGGACAAGGGTCAACTTTTTTATCCAGCTCTTGTGACAAAGTTATTCAGACATTTGAATGTTCAGCCTCCACGAATTATCTATGTTCGATCGTGCGATCAAATGGTGGTGGGACTGAAAATGGTCTCTAATTTACGTCTGAAGGAACTCAACAAGGTGTTGGAGAAATTCAAGGAGAAAACCCCTGTTAAGTCTCATCAAGTCTCTTCGGCTGCAAAGAGAAAAGGAAAGGAGCCCATGGTAGCTCCATCCAAGAAAAGAAGAGCTCTCATCGTTGAGGATGGAGATGATGAGGAAGACATCACCATTTCTGCGATGGCATTGAAGAACTTGACTCATTCTGTTCCAGAATCAATGGAGAGATAAGATAAGGACATAGATGAGACAGAACAGAGGACTGGAGAAAGAGAAAATTTGGAAGCAGAGGAGAAAGATGCAGAGGAGAAAGAAGCAGAGGAAAGACAAACAGATGAGAGAGAAACAGAAGAAGGAGATGAAGAGGAGGAAAGAATTGAAGAAGAATAGAGAGAGGAGATCAAGCGGAAACAGAGCATGAGGAACACTCTTCTCCACCTGAAGGCATGGAAACAGGGGGAGACCATGAGAAAAGAGGAATGTCCTCATATCCTGCTACCAATGAGGGAGTCAGTCGCTCTCCAGTAGATCCAGAGGACATCTATGCCTCTCAATTTCTTGAAGAGGCACATGATGTTTCATCGCCCAATCTGCGTGACCATGCTGATTTACCATCGTCCGCCTTTACACCGTCTAATCGTGCATAAGACAGTACTCAGACTAATAATTCAGCAGACTTTCACAGAATTCTTGATGTTCTTTTGAAAATGCGGGGTCAGATATATGCTCTGGGATGTGAAGTTCAGAATTTGCAGAATGCATGTCAAGCTTCTTCAGTTTCTTTGAATGATCAGATCCAAACCCTTTCTCTTCAGATTCAGGCAAATGCTAAGGGTGAAGATGTGGCTCAACTGAAGGAGGACTTGAAAAAGCTGGAAGGTATTGTCCAGTCAATGGGAGATTTTCAGCTTGTTCGTGTTCCCAAGCATTCTTGAATCCATTCTCTTTCCATCTCAACCTTTTTTATGATGACAAAAAGGGGGAGAGATGCGAGATTTGAATTCTTTGAAACCTTGAACTTAAACTTGTTGAACTTTGGTTTATTTTGATGTTTGACTTGACTTGACTTGTGTCTGGATGTGGACTGAATTTGGGATTTGGATTTGACTGCTTATTGACTGCTTATATTAAGTACTATTGATATCTTATGAATGGCTTCACTCATATGAAAGACTAACCTATTTTTTGTGGTTGTAGATTCTAGTGTTATCATTAAGCCATTTATCTTTATAAGATATCCATATTTGCTTGAGTAATATTTTGCAGGTCAAAGTTATTCAAATCTGCAGGAAAGTTTTGTTACCATCAAAAAGGGGGAGATTGTTGGAGAAATCTTCCTGGAGTGTTTTGAAGCTGACAAAACGTTTCCATCAGTCTAGTCTGAAGATTTACAGACTCTACTATTCAAAGTCTGAAGACCTCCGGACTGCCAGACTCAAGACTCAAAGTCTATCCTCATTGACAGTTTCTAGACCGTCGAAGAAAGGTTATCCAGAACTGAGTGTTTCATTAAAGATTTGACCTTATCGACTGGAGAAAATCTCTTGGCCGGATATGACATAACGGAATCCTTTAATTGGTCATGATTGATTAAGAGATTAAGGATCCGATGATTGGCGAAGTATACTTGGAAGGTTCTACTTATGGAAACCGAGATCCTGATTGTATGAGCGAGCAGGATTGATGGGCTATCGACATGTTCCTTTAATAGCTTGAATGATCTTCCTAATTGATTCCGTCCAACGGGTAGATTAGAGGAATTCCTTTGGTAAGTGCCAATGGATATGATGGCATAAAGGAGTATAAAAGGAAGACGTTCTAGTTGTTCGAGTGTGTGCTCGATAGAAGAATTCCAAAGTCTGAAACTCTTTGTTTTTAGTCAAATCATTTGTTGAGCGAAATCTTGTGTGCAAAAGAGAGTCTATTTCTTTGAGAGACCTTGAGGAAGTGTGGTAAAGTTTCTATACTGTGGAATCAAGGGAGAGCTTTGCTGTAACAACTCTTTTGTTCATAGTGAAATCCAACCAGTGGGCTGTCAGTGCGGAAGAGTGGACGTAGGCTTGGAATAAGCTGAACCACTATTAACCTTGTGTTCAATTTTCTCTTCCCTACTCTCTGCTTTACTTTGATCATAATTCGTTTTGTTAACCAAAGAAGAACTTCCTTTCTATTGTCTGCTTAGTATTGCTCCTTTATCTCGAGAAATTATTTTTACACCTATTCACCCCCCTCTAAGTGCTTATACTAGCTATCTCAGTTCCTAAGAAAGATCATTTAGACACTCAACCTTTCACCTCAAGTTTAAGATTGGTTATTGTTCATAATGCCCCCTCAGTTCAACTGGCTATTGAACGACCAATCACTAAAGTTTCACAACTTGCTAATATTGATCTAGTGGATCTAGTTGTTTAGCAATTACCAGAAACTGTTTAACAACCAATTGAGCAACACGCTCCTCAAGAGAATGCTGACACAACACTAAGAAGATATGCTATAATAAAGAAATCGGCAATTCCTAGTGATTATATTGTATTTTTACAAGAATTTGACTACATTATTGGAGCTTAGAATGATCCTGAAAGGTTTTCACAAGTCATGGACAGTGATAAATCTAATTTGTGGTACAATGTCATGAAAGAATAGATGAATTTTATGGCATCTAATGAAGTCTGAGATTTGGTTGAGTTGCCTAATGATGCGAAGGCTATTAAAACTAAGAATGATTCGTTGGATAACATTGAAAGATATAAAGCTAGACCCGTTGCCAAAGGATTCACTCAAAAGAAATGAATTGAATACACAGACGTTTTCGCATGTATCTAAGAAAGATTATCTTCGTATTATTTTGGCATT
Organism: Eucalyptus grandis; assembly: GCF_016545825.1. Taxonomy (NCBI): domain Eukaryota; kingdom Viridiplantae; phylum Streptophyta; class Magnoliopsida; order Myrtales; family Myrtaceae; genus Eucalyptus; species Eucalyptus grandis. The sequence continues at coordinate 25,188,152 of NC_052614.1, read as the reverse complement.
GGTTGTCCATTTTTATATGGAATTGCATTAGATGAATGTGAAAACGGCGTTCCTTAATGGAGAACTAGAGATGAGGTTTACATGAAACAACCTGAAGGATTCTCCTCTAGTAAAGGTGAGCATTTAGTGTGCAAGCTTAAGAAATTTATATATGACTTGAAACAAGCATCCTGCCAATGGTACTTAAGGTTTCATGATGTCATCTTTTCATTCAGTTTTGTAGAGAATGTCATGGATCAATGTATATACTAGAAGGTTCATGTGAGCAAAATTTGTTTCCTTGTGCTATATGTGGATGATATTCTACTTGCAACCAATGATAATGGTTGCTATATGAAATGAAGCAATTTCTCTCTAAGAGTTTTGACATGAAGGATATGGGTGAGGCATCTTATGTCATTGGCATTAAGATCCATATAGATAGACCTCAAGGAATTTTAGGACTATCTCAAGAAACCTATATCAATAAGATCCTAGAGAGATTTTAGATGAAATATTGTTCACCAAGTATGGCACCCATTGTGAAGGGTGGCAGGTTCAATTTGAACCAATACCCAAAGAACAATCTAGAAAATAAACAAATTAATAATATTCCATATCCTTCTAATGTCGGAAGTTTGATGTATGCGCATGTTTGCACTTGACTTGACATCACTTTTGCTATGGGAATGTTGGAAAGATATCAAAGTAATCCAAGTATGGACCACTAGAGAGATGCAAAGAAAGTGATGAGACACTTTCAAGGTACCAAAGTCTACATGCTTATGTATAAATGGACCGACAATTTGGAAGAAGTTGGTTATTCGGATGTGGACTTTGTGGGTTGCGTTGATTCACAAAAATCAACATCTTGATACATTTTTATGTTAGCCAGCGGAGTCGTGTCATGGAGAAGTGTGAAACAGACTGTGATTGTTACTTCCACTATGGAGTCTATCACGCCTCGAACCTCAAGCACGCAAATATTCCTCGACGGTCGATTAAATTGCAACGCCTCAAGATGCGTCGCTAACCCATTCTTTTTTATTATTCGATTAAATGCATGCAGAAGCGACTTAAAATAAACACCAAGTTAATAAACAAACAACAGGGATAGTAAAAGACAACAAATATTATCGAAAACAACATATTTATTTATCCATCATTACCCCTAGGAAGTTTAACAATTACAAGCATTTCTACAGTCACTTCCTATCGACTTTGTCAAAAACCTTCAAGGATTAGGGTTAACCTAAACTTCACTAACGGGATGGCCAGCCAAAAATATGTCACATCTCGCGCCCACAACAACCACACTTGGCAGTTCTTCACGCTACGACCATGAAAATATTTAAAAACAACAGGGTGAGATATAGATCTCAACGAGTTAACAACCTAAACCTCGATTATGATGCAAATTCATCTCGAAGGTAGCCTAAACATGCAACAACGTACAATCTTACCTCACCTTGGCACACCCCTGCATATTAGTACGTTACATATGTCATTATCAATATAATAAGCATAATCAATAATCATAACACATAACTCTCATGCACCAAGCATCCACACGGGTCCCGATTATAAAGTAAAACCTGTTTTGGCACATCTCATATCATGCCTAACAGTTTTACCCCATAATCAAGCGCAATGCATCGCGATAATTCACACGTGTTCCGATTATTACGACCCTTCGGGCCACGGCCAACACACGAGTTGGCAGTCTCCAGGCATTGTCCTACCCCATCGGGTTTGGCAAACAACATCTAGAACCCTCGCCTAGACGGCATTCCATAAAAGAGCATCGATCCAGCCTTAACCGCGACTCGGCATCTGGACCCCCGTCAGGCATCTGATAAACATCGGGCATCCTTCCCAAACTCCCGTTTGGTGACGGGTTCAATTAAATAACCACACAAGCACGCCAACACTCAAGCCAATTTTTATCTTCTATCAATTAGCCTAGTGTAAAAGAGTTAGTGCTTAAATAACAAACCTCGAAAAATCTTTACATTTAAAATTCCGGTAAAATAATCACACATGATCACGTATTTAAAATTAACCCATCCAATTTTGTACACTATCATTTTAAAACATCATTGCCCCTTTTATCACGTAAAATGTGGCGTCCAAACACGACACCTCAAAGTTTGCTAATTTCTTACCAATAAACCATCTTTGAAGAATAGCATTTAAAATACATGATATGGCAATTAAACATCATGGCATTACATGTTCAAATGATTAGAATTAAGTGTAAAATCATCCAGTAGACTGAGCATGAAATTTTACTTAACGGCTAATCCGTCATTAATTACATTAATTGCGATTAATTAAGCTAATCACGATTAATTATGCTAATTGTGATTAATTAAACTAAACTCAATTAATTAGCCTAACTATAATTAATTAAAATAATTACAATTAATTAAATAAATAATGATTACATAAATAAATTACGATTAAACAAATAAATCACAATTAATTAACTAAACTCAATTAATTAATCTAATCATAATTATTTAAAATAATCACACTTAAATTTAGATTCTCTTTACAAGATAAAAGAATTTATCCTTTTTCCTTATTATACTAGTGAAATAATTTCATATAAAGCATGTAAGACATTATATGAATATATAGGAAAACACAAAAAAACATTATACACAATAAGGTATCTTGATTTTTTTGTACAATTCATAAATGATATGAATTTTTGTTAATCCAAAATAATGATATTTCACTAGGATTTTTAAATTTTTTACTTTGTGCAATATTTTGATGTAATTAAATTTCATCTACTTAACAATTTATCTATAAATGCAATCGACAGCATGAAAAAGAATTAGAATTCTAGGAAATATCTCTTTTCAACAAAATAAACATTTATAGAGGTAATATCTAGCAATAAAAAAAAAAAATAGTGCCTTTAATGTACATGGAAAATCTACAACAAACAAAACCTAATTACGATTAAATAAATAAATCACAATTAATTAACTAAACTCAATTATTTATTCTAATCATAATTATTTAAAATAATCACACTTAAATTTAATCTAAATCATCCTTAATCACAATTAAGGCTAAATTAAAATTAACAAATACTAACCATCATTATTATTAAACTAACCACCCCTATACGCAATTAACACTCTAATCCACGATTAGGAAGTTAACTTACTGGTTTTTGACAATGGCGTGACGGCATTGAGAATGTGATGCTTGCGGCTTAAACGGCGACAGTTCAGCAAAGTTGAGCTCACGGCCAAGGGGGCTTGGCTTGGGCGAACGGGCAGCATGCAACAATGAGGACAGGTGAATAGTAATGCGTGTGGCTCAACGGACGAGCAGCTCGACGGCATCTTGGGAGCTCGGCGATGGAGATGGTGATGGTGATGGTGGCGTGGTGGTGGTGGTGGTGGATGAAATGGCATGGAGGCTTGTGGCAACAAAAGGGTGGAAGGAAATGAAGAAATTGAAGGAGGAGGAAAGGTTGGGGAGAATGAAAGCAAAGGAAAAAGATGTAGGGGAAGTGGGCTGCTTTGGTAAATGGGGAGAAGGAAAAGAAGAGAGAGGGAGAGAGAGAGAAAAGGAAAGACAAAAGGATGGGGCTGCAGGGGGAAGACGTGAGGGGGAAGGGGAAGGAAAGAAGAAGAATTAATAAATAAATAAAATGGAGGGGAAGTTGAGGGGTAAAGGGGCAGAAGGTGTTAGCGTGAGGGGGAGGAAAAAGTGAGGGGAAAGAGAGAGAGAAGAAATAGAAGAGAAAAAGGGGGAAATTTTGGTAGGAGGAGGGATTTGAGTGAGGGGAGGAAAAGTGAGAGAGAGAGAGAGAGAGAGAGAGAGAAGAAAAGAAAGGGAGAGGAAATTTCATGGGAATGAGGAAGGAAACGTGAGGGGGAAGAGAAAGAAGAGAGAGAGAGAGAGAGAGAGAGAGAGAGAGAGAGAAAAAGAGAGGAAGAAAATTGGGGATGTCACAACTCTTCCCTCTTACAAAAATTTCGTTCTCGAAATTTGAACCATTATAACTTCTTAACAAAAAGATGAGGGTGTTGACATCTCATCAACTCTTTGCTTTCCCATGTGGGTCTTTCTATTCCATGGTGTTGCTAGACCACTTTGACTAAGGGAATCGTCTTACTATGTAGCACTTGCTCTTTTCGATCCACTATCCAAATCGATCTCTCCAAGTACGACACTCTCTCGTCCACGTCCATTTCCTCGAAATTCAGCACGTGGGTCGGATCAAATTCATACTTCCTCAGCATCGACATGTAGAAGACGTCATGCACTTGAGCAAGTCTCGGTGGCAACACGAGACGATATGCCAAAATCCCAATCCGCTCAAAAATCTCAAAAGGGCCAATGCACCTCGAGCTCAATTTCTCTTTCTTGCCAAAATGTGAAGTACCTCTTATCGACAACACTTTGAGGAATATGTGTTCACCTACTTGGAACTCCAAAGGCCTACGCCGTTTATCTGCATAGCTTTTCTGACGGCTTAAACCTTTCTCGAATGACTTTGACGATGTCCACTGACTGCTGAACCAACTCAGGGCCCGTAATCTTACGCTCTCCAACTTCGTCCCAGCAAACAGGAGTTCTGCAGGCCCTGTCATACGATGCTTCAAATGGTGCCATCTTGATACTTTGCCGATAGCTATTATTGTAGGTGAACTCAACCAGATGAAGCTATCCCTCCCAGCTTCCTTTGAAATCCAACACGCAAGCTCGCAGCATATCCTCGAGTGTCTGAATGGTCCTCTCAAACTGGCCATTTGTTTGCGGATGATAGGCCATGTTGTACTGCAGCTTCATTCCCAAGGCAGTTTGTAAACTTTTCCAAAAAAAAAAAACTACCATAAACTTTGGGTCTCGATCTAACGTGATTATCACTAGCACTCTATGAAGACGAACTATTTGTCGCACGTACAAATCAACATATTTGTCTAATGTAAAGTCCTTTTGTACAGTGATAAAGTGCGTAGACTTCATCAGCCTATCAACCACAACCCATATGGAATCATTACCTCGCCGACTTCTCAGCAATCCTATCACAAAATTCATTGTGATATATTCTCATTTCCACTCGGGAATCTCCAGGGGTTGCAAAAGTCCACCAAGTTTGCAATGTTGTGCCTTCACCTGTTAGCACGGTAAACACTTGACAACATGCTTGGCGATATCTGCCTTCATACCATTCCACCAATAGTATTAGCGTAGATTCTTATACATCTTTGTGCTGCCCGGATGAATACTATAACTGTTACAATGGGCTTCTGACAAAATTTCCTCCTTAAGCTCCACATCGTTGGGCACACACAATCATCCACGAAACTTCAATAATCCGTCCTCTATAACTTGGAAATCAACTTTCCTCTTTTTCGTATCCTCCTGCAGAACTTTCTGGATTTCAGGATTTGTCGACTGCAATGTCTTAATCTTTACCTGCACTTTTGATTCAATTTTGAGGGTAGCCATGAGACTTGAAACGTGGCATACCTCAAACTTCAAATCTGAATCTCCAACTTCTTCGAGTAGAATCTACTCCTGAATCATCATTTGTGCAATCGATGACTTCCGACTTAACGCATCTGCAACCTTCTTGGCCTTTTGAGGATGATATAAGATGTCGCAGTCATAGTCCTTAAGAAGCTCCATTCAATGACGCTGCTGAAAGGGCTAGTAAGATCACCTAGAGGGGGGTGAATAAGTGATAAAGAAATTTTTACGAATCTTAAGAATAATTTGCTAGCAACGTAAACAGTAGTAAACAATTATATGAAGCTGTAAATTGAAATAAGGAGTTTAAAGGAAAGAGAATAACAACACAACGTTTATAGTAGTTCAGCTTAGATCAAGCCTACGTCCACTCTCCCGTGCTAACAGCTCACTGGCTGGATTTCACTAAGGATCAAAAGAGATGTTACAGCCTTACGTCCTTGACTTTGCAATGTAGAGACTCTACTACATTTCTTCAAAGTCTCACAAGTGTTTACTCTCTCTTTTGAGTACAAGTAAAGCTCTTACGATTGAAACATTAAGAACTAGAAAGCTTCGGATTTTGGAATTCTTCTTTCTCGCATACTCTTGAATAACTTAAACGTCCTCCTTATATACTCCTACATGCCTTTTCAACCGTTGGCACTTTCCAAATGAGTTCTTCCAATCTAGTCGTTGGACAGAATCAATCAAGGATATCTCGAGTCATTTAAGGAATGTGATGATAGCCCACCAATCCTACTTGTCCATACAATCAGGATATGGGTTTCCATAAGTAGAACCTTCCAAGTATACTTCACCTTTCAATAGATCTAATTATCCAAATTGATTTCAATAAGAATAATTGATCAAGAGGTGCTATCTCCAGCGATAAGATTTTCTACAAATCGTACGAATCGAATCCTTAAAGATAAATTCGCATCTGGATAAGTCTTTTCTTCATCGGTCTAGAAACTGTCAGTGAGGGTAGACTTTGAGTTTTGAGTCTTGCAGGTTTTAGACTTTGACGACAGTCTAGAGTTCGTCGAGACTTTAACACTTGCATCTAGAAGTTTTCAGACTAGACTAATGGAAACGTTTTTCAACTTCAAAACAATAAGGAAGTTTTTTTTTTTTTGTGAAGAAAAAAACAATAAGGAAGTTTTCTCGAACAATCTCCCCCTTTTTATGGTGACAAAACTTTCCTGCAGATTTGAAAACTTTTGTCCTACAAAACAAAACTTAAGCAATACATGATCATT